>NC_142707.1:16641250-16943125 GCF_055471065.1 Atractosteus spatula
TATGATTCTTGATGTGCACATTCACACTGAAGAGATCCTTTGTTTTTAGAAGTGTTTCATTCAGTCAGGACCAAAATGTAGACTGCAGTTAGTAAAGGGTCCCAATGAATTGCATATTTTGTAAAAAGCTAACAAGGTTTGATTGGTAGCTTTTTGGCCTGTGATTTAAAAAGAAATTCTAGTTTGAGTCACATAAGTTGGTCGTCACTGGAGTTTACCTATTTTAGCCAGTTTAATTTGTATCAATCCCCTGAGTTGTAGATGCCATGTATTGTATATGTTTCTGGTTTACAAACACAACCAGCAATAACATATTTAAATGTTTAAAATAACATTAACTAACGAATTTGTTTATTTCCAACTGTTGGCCATTCTTTGTTTTTCTCTTGTCCCATTGTGCATGTCCTGAAACATGGTCTATATAGGTTTTTGCCCCAATATATAAATGTCACATTGGATTATGACTCCAAGAGTGAAATGAAACACCCAGGACTTTAGGGCTGATGTGAGCTGCCTGTAGCCACATTACTTACTTTTCCTGCAATTTAACAGCCACAGAAATATACTGTGTAAAGTGTGGTGAATTAATGTAAATAAATCCCTTTTTAAAATGGAAGTATACTGGAAAAAGAAAAAAAAACTTTCCTCAGTAATTGAATGAGACTCCATAATTGCTTACAGCTGAGTAGGACAGGGAATACTGGTTTTTAAAATGTAGGGCAAATCTGTAGTTAATTACGATACATGGTTTCTCTTGTCTTAGTTTTATCAACACAAGCTCACATTTAACAATGCTGTTCAATACATTGTAAATGTTGTGCTATATTTACATAAAGTTCATTATGTTATTTACATTAAAATAAATATTATGTTAATATTTTTGTGATATGTGAAATCATTTAATTTAATCATTTTATAAGGGGATATGGCTTACACAGTGGCTGAGAACACCAGACTTTAATCTTGTATAAAACCAGTGTGGACCCAGCATTTATTTAACCTTCACAAGGTTAATCATAAAAGCAGAATTTAAGCTTATAACAGATCCAACAGATCAACATTTTGAAGAAATCTGAATCTGAAAAGATTTGCTGCCTGTCCTTCCTTGGAAGAAACAGAAGACGCTGACTTCTCTTTGTTTTGTTTTGTTTTTATTGGTTTGTTTCAGACTCAATGCACATAGAAGATGTGGAGGCTGTCCAGAAGCTCCAGGATGTCTTGCATGAAGCCCTTCAGGATTATGAGGCCGGTCAACACGCGGAAGATCCTCGCCGGGCTGGCAAGCTCCTTATGACTCTTCCCCTCCTACGTCAGACCTCCACCAAGGCAGTGCAGCATTTCTACAGCATCAAACAGGACGGCAAGGTGCCCATGCACAAACTCTTTCTGGAACTGCTGGAGGCCAAGGTCTGACTCTTTGACCGGTGGCTCTCCCCCGCTTTCCACGCACAGGAGTGCGGGCTAGGCCTGTGCCGCAGCTCAAGAAAAGGGGAAACCGACAGAAACGAGGAAAGAGCACGAGGGACCTTGTGTTTTAAGTTTAAAGAATAATAATAATGATATAAACAACAATAATACTTACTATAATAATAATTCATAATAATTACTCAAAAAGACTGCACTGATTATTTAGCAGTAAGACTGTGAACCAGCTTTCAACTCTTTCTTCTGACTTTCTAATGCAGTTTTGTGCTGTCAAACTTTTTTTTCATAAAGAATTCTCTAACTGAAGAGAGGAGGAAGCCAAGCCCTGCCAAAGGAAGGAAATCCATTCAATGGATGCCAGTGAACTTCAGATTATGTGTAATGTCCCCTGTAACAAAAGGAATCAAAGTGAACAATTTCTCCTTGCAGTACAGTCCAACATGGTGCATTGACTGAATACAGTATTAGGTTTCATAGGAGCAGTCTGTTAATTAGGTGGCTGAGAGAAGGTTTGGAGCTACTGCTTCTTATCATTGCATTTTCCATCTAGATCAGTTACAGCCATTTGATTCCTTAATTGTTTTTGTTAAAGTCTTCCAAATGATTCTTAGTTTTTTGTGATTTTATTGTAACCTTTTCAGGGAATAGTTGAAGCTTTAGTCACTCATGCAATATGAAAACACAACGTACTGCATTTTTTTTAAAGATAATTTGTTATTGATTTATTTTTTTTGTTGTTGTTTCTATTGGTGTGGATTAAGCAACGAGGATCAATAATGAAGGTCAATATATATATAAATATATAATAAAACTTTTAAGAAAGATTTTTTAATGATATTTTGTTGATAATTAATTTAGATTTTTTTGTACCAGCTTTACCACTTTCAGCCATTTTATTAATTGTGTGAACTTTTACCTTCTTCAAGCAATAGTTATTAAAAAAGGGAAGGTGCATATTAACATGTATGCAATTTATGTTGTGTGCCAGTCTTAGCTGAGGAAGCTATTTTTTCCCCTTAATACATGCTCAAGATCTTCTTTCTGTGATTGCAGTCCACTGTTAGATTACACCTACAGCATACTGATGATATCCAATGACTTTAAAGTCGAATCTAACTGATGACAATGGATACTTACCAATAATATATCTGACAGAATACTTCTTGGCTGTCTTCAAAAAACATAACATGAATACCATTAATGGCAATAAAGTGAATGACAGATTCAAAGAAATGACAAGGCTGCTAACCAAATATACTACACTGAATTTTTCAAAGCTGTCATGATCCTAGTTTTTTTCTTATTTAAAACTAGGAACCATTCAGGATCAAGACTGTTACAGGGTGTAATCTAATAAAAAAAATAGGCAGATTCTATCCCCAAAACTAAACTAAAAACAGTTGAAAAGCTCAATAATCATTTAAGAATAATCTCACCTACTGGGATCAATATATCAGTATTAGTAAAGGTTCCCTTAACTTTCAAACTGTTCTGAATAATTGTGCACATATTGTAAATTAAAGATTGTAAACCTTACCTAAGAACATTTATTTCGACAAAAAAAAAGAAATATTGTAGTTCAGCTTTTCAATGTTCCACGTTTGCTGTGCTTTTCTAAACCTCATTTTTCTTTTTTTTGTCCCTCTTTTTCTTTGCATTCAAAGGTTGTCTTGTTCTTCTTGTGGTGTTTAAGAGTTCTCGTGTTGTATGCTTTTTTAGACACAGGGTAGAATTAGAGACAATATTGGATGTACCATTCCTCAGGAGACTTCAGTAGTGTACTATACCTTACTGGTTTTAAGGCTCTTCCTAGTAACTTCTAGATCAAACAGATCCAAAATAAATAACTCTCTCTATTGACATATAATTCAGTAATAATTATTTAAAAGACAAAAAATGAAAAAGGGATAAATTTGTGTAACAGTTTCTTGTAGAATAATAATGTATATCTTAGGTTATTAAACAAATGAAGAATTTGAGTACTTCAGAACATTAGCTAATGTAAACTTTTTAAAAGAAATGCTGTAAATACTGCCTTCCATTCTGATCATCTCAATTGTTGTTATATTAACTTTGCTCTGTTGTTGCAAAAAAATGAAAAAAATAAAAGTAAAAAATGGTGTAAGCACCAGTTTCCAAACCTACCGCTTTAACTTTGTGTGAATTAAAAACAAAAAGATGTTGAAGTTTTTTTTCCTTTTTTTTTAGTCTTGTTCTATAAATACTGTGTATCTATCATTAGCTATACAAAACTATATTATAGATTGTGGTTTCTCTGTAGAGAGGTGACCGTACTGTGATTCTAGACTTAATAATCATTCATAGAACTCATGAGATGGTCAATAACTTGAAGTTTATAGCTGTGATAAACTCAGACGTTGGCACTTCCATTTAAATACACACACAACTCCTGGGAGTAAGGTGCTGTTTTCCTTTTGGGATTTGTGTTTTGTTTCATTATACCACTGATATATACAGGACATAAATGGTATGAAAGATTCTAGAAACAGTCTCTTACTGGGAAATTAAGCTGAACTGGTGTCAGTTAAAGGCAGTTAATGAGGTTACTTTCAAGCTTCCACAGGTATTTAATCAAACTTGATTACTTTGTGTGTCCCAAAAACAGTAGTATTGTATCCTTGAGGTGATACATATGATTAAACTTCAACTATTGCATGTTGATGTCAGTTATAGTCTACCACTATTAGGTATAAGAAATCTTTATAAGCAAATCAGATTAAAAATTAAATAACAGCTGGCATCCAACACTATCAGTCTCAGCTTAAATCCTACTGAGAATGTTTTGCTGTGTCTTTAATACCTTACAAGGATATTTAATATAGGAAAAGTGTGTTATTTAGCCATACCAACTTTAATTATTTTTTATTTTTTTCTTATTTAAAGCAATATGACTGTGCAACACTCAGAAGTTGCACTTGTGTTTGAATTAGATCAAAATGCTGTATTTATTGGACTATTTTGCATTTAAATGATAGGAATAAAAATATAAAAATGTACAAACAACTGCTATTTTTCTTATAGAAGAGATTATGGGTGTCGGTGGTTGTATTTAAATTATTTATGCATCAGTGTATACCTGCCTATTAATTAAATGATTTATGGCAGTCTTACATGCAAAATTGAAAAATGTTTTAAAAGCTTGAAATAAAAAAAATCCAGGAGTTGCTGAAACAACCTGTAGTGAGAACCATGTCTGTAGTTCTAGATGTGCTTCACATCTGTAAAACGATTAACTGTATATTTTTGTGATGTGTATCATAAAGTGTGCTCCAACAATATGTCCATTTGTGTAAATGTATTTATTTTACATTGTATATATTGTTCAATGCAAAAAGAGAGACCTATGATTCTGTAACTATGATCAGTTCAGATGTGTAACTCCAATTATGCCTTTCAGGACGATGGTAGAGCAATATTAAACAAGCTTCCAGTTTTGACGAATCTTTCTGTGATCTGTTATTTTCCGTAGTTACTGATGCTTTTGAGTGCCAGGTCTTGTTATTCTTTGTGAGGAAGCACTAGGAAATCTGTCAGAAGACCTTTGCTTGCTTTTCATTCCATCTGGAATCCTCAGTTTTTTAACTTCATAATTAAATTCACTATTAGATTATAGAAATAGTTTTTTAATTGTTTTCATGTCCTTAAAAAGTTGTCGACTTCAAGCTGACATTTTAGAAGAAATTTGTGAGCCTTTAAGTGAAAAATAATTAAAAGGAGCCAATGAAGCAAAGTATTAATTTTAATTGTATTTTAACTAGGAGCTCTTGTGGAATGAAAATCAGAAAATATCGGGGTGTGCAGTTTTAGAATATTATCTGGTCTAAAGAGATTATTTCACCTTTAATTTTTAAACCTTTTCTTAGCTTTGCCTAAGTTCATTTTGCATTGATGCCTCAGTATTTTTCTTTTGACTCTAGTTGTTTCTTATGTTCATTCTGTTATTTGTAAAAAAAAAGTTTGTGTAAAACAAGATTTTAATTATTCACTTAACTCTAGAAAAGAATTGTAAATACGAGCAATAAACTTTTTCACTTAGAAAAAATGACAAGTGGATACTTTAGAATAAACTGTAGACAGCCACGCAACTAAATATTCTCCCTTCTAGAGGCTGATCAAACATTATAGATATTATAGATCTATGATTATATGATAATATATATGAGATATATGTATATGATTATAGATATGCCCATGTCAGACATACAGTATATGATATGTCATAATTCCCATCTTATTGTTACTGACCACAAACAACAGAGACAAAAATACACTTCCAAAGTAAAAAAAAATATCATAAAACACACATCTAAGAGATTAGGAGCAAACAAAGGTCTAAAAACATCTTAAACACACTTGTAGAGTTTGGGTTGCAAAGAAAAATGTAGAGGTTAATTCCATGCTGAAAATTAGAAAGAAAAACTGTGTGACACCTGAAAAAGGCTCAACAGGCAGTTTTTTTGTGGATGGCATATTAACTGATAACTCAAATCTAAATGAAAAAGTGATCATTTATTGATAACATAACACTGATATAACAGAAGTAAAGTATTAAGTCTGTGTGAAGAAATGCAGAAAACAAAGACTGAGGTTGAGCACTATACTGATACATAAGATAACAGATGTAATATATGAAAGGTAACAAGCAAAGAGGAGAAACTTGATATTAAGCAAAACATATAAGACCAGAAATATAAGCAAGAAGAATAATAAATTTTTAATGATTGAGGCAGAAAGCTTTTAGCACTTGTTTGGTTAGAGAGTCGACAGCCTGTCCAGGAGGTTCAGACACATAACCAAGGAGTTCCTGCTATAATGTTGGTTAATGGCAATAATAATAATAATAATAATAATAATAATAATAATAATAATATAGTAGCTTCAACATCTTGGCTTGGTAACATGTTCCATACACCCACTCAAAGGAAATGTCTCCTGTTCTCAGGTTCAAATACAGTAAACCTCCCCCTGTTTTCGGTTCGTGTCCTTTAGTTTGTGTTCCTCTTTTTTGAAAGGGCCATAGATGTTACGTTTGTTGGTGTATTTGAGGATATTGAATACTTGAATAGTGTCTACTCACAGCCCAACAAAATGATTTAAAGTCAAAGTAGAATTTTCCTTTAAGCACATGAATGTACATGATCGCTCATCTCTCATCTGATTTCTGTGCAGCAATATCTTTTTTATGTCATGGTGACCAATATTGTTCAAACTACATTTTTACCAGTGTATTATACAATATTGCTATACCGTATCATCCATTGATTTAAATTCTCTGATTATAACTATACTGATGGAAAAAAGAAACGCAACACCTCCTCCTCCACACTCTGGCCCTCCTGTCTGCGTGGAACAGGCTGAAGAGTGACTTGTCTGTGAAGAGGACATGATGCCACTGCTGACGAGTCAATCGCAGCCTCTATCTGGCCCAAGCTAGTTGGGTGTGACATCTAGGAGGTGTGAGCAGAGGGCATCTGACAGGTCGCCTTGCTCTAAGGCCAACAGCATGGAGCCTCACTGTCCTGTAACTGATGTGGGCATTGTGTCTGCCGGCAGTTTCAGTAGCAGAACGGGTGGCAGATCTGAAACGATCTCTCAGATTGACCAGTCTGATGTGTTGGTCCTGCTCTGGTGTGGTCACTCGAGGGCAACCGGATCTAGGACAATCATCTGTCCTGCTGGTCTGCTGAAACCTTCTCTGCAGTCGGGAGACAGTGGAGCGGCTTACTCCATAGTTTCTGGCAACGTGCCTGCAGCATGCCAATAGCCCTCTCCCTTACTTCTGGTGACATTCGAGGCATTGTGGAATGCACAGAAAGCTGGCTAAGTGTGGCCTTTTTCTTGCAGTGACCTAAGTTTTGAATTAAGGCCTTTTTAAAGGTGACCTGATCAGGCATTGCTCCACCTGGACCTCGTTGGGTAAAAGTGCACCTAACGAGCTTTTGTGTGATTGGCAAGTTGCAATGCCTCACTGCACAAGCTGTATTGCTGGTCAGACGGCTTAAAACGAATTGACAACTTTTTGTGAAAGTACATACGCTATAGTATAACTATAGCATTCTCATTACAGAAAATGTTGCGTTTCTTATTTCCATCAGTACATATATCCTTACATATTTGACTATATTTTTATTACTTCCCTTTCTTGTTTTGTTATAGTCTATTACTCAGACCAGGAAAGAAAAACAAGAATCCCAATTATCTAGGAATGGGGAGAAAATATAGAAAAGGAAAAATTATATACTGTACAGTATGGGTAAATATTACTATAGTAAACAAACAACAGGATAACATCCATCTTGCTATCTATTTTAATGCTCCTCTACTATATAAATTCCTTGAGTGTTTTTCAAAGCTCAGTATTTCCCATTTCGGTATGTTTATAGATTAGATGTTTATAGTACAGGCTGCTGCAAGGGTGCAGTTGGGATGGAGAGAGATGAGCTGGAACAGATGTATATAGGATTGTGGACAGTTGGCTTGTATTTTTACAAAGGAGAGTATAAGTGCACAATTACTCTTTTACCACCTCCCAAACCTCGGTTTTTCATCACATACATAAATGTATAATTTGAATACCCTGATAGTTATTGAAACAAACAGTAATTTCATTGAACATCACTCTGATATAAATCTACCTTTTTTGCATGGTGATGGATTCAATATTGACAGGTACATTCTGAAGTAACATAAATTAAAGTCTATGAGCGTTACTCTGTGTGGTGTCAGAATCAAAAGAAAAAGTGTCAAATTTCAGGTAAAATCCTTCAGGAATTATATTATAACGACGATCATCTGTAAAGGAATAGGAGGTGGCTAGAAAGCCTGGTCCTGGAACAGATCGCTGTGAAGAGACGGAATGCTGGTTTAGTAAGAGAGGGGGCAAGTAGCGCAGGAAGGAAGAGAAGGAACGACGACGAAATCTAGAAAAAGATTTAGAGGAAGACATAGTGAGTCGTAGCAGAAGTAGGTTGAAGTAGTTCAGGTGGGTAGCTGCGTCAGCATGCGTAGGCTACAAAGGAACAAGTACTAGGTTTATTTCATGCTGAAAAGAGAAGAAAGAAAACAACATAGAATAAGCTCTTTCTTGTTCCTTTGCAGCCTACACATGCTGACGCAGCTACCCACCTGAAAAAATTAAAGTCTCTTGATTTTTACGGTTGCAGAATGTGCAATAAGTGGTTTCAATAAGAAATTGAGATTATAAGAATATTCATGGCTTCAGGAATGATTAGCAAATGTGGAAACTGTAAGAGTACTTTTTTCTTGGATGTGGTACACTATTCAATTTTTTCAGATAGGTTTAAATAAGAGAAAATCGCGTTTTTAAATCATTTGTAGCTGAAGTGTTAGCTTTATGCAAGCAAACTTTATCTAGTCTGCCTTAAACAGAAACTCTAGCTCTGTCATGGATAGATAAAACCTTTCAGACACTTGACACAGCTTTGTAAGAGAGATCTATCCTCTGCTGGTAAGACATATCGTATAAAGTGTAGAGATACTTAATGTTCTGTGGCAAAAGCATTTAAGGCTTTAAAACACAGAGCAGTGACCTGAAGGCAGATATTTTTCAACAGGATGACATCATAAGATATTATTGAATCTGTCTCAACAGTACAGTTCATATGAGCATTTCATATGTTTTATTCACTGGCTTCTAAATTAACTTATTCTTTTATCTTTACTCTTCTGATTCATTATTATGACACAATAAAGGCTACTTACAGTTGCATTTCAGCTACAGTGCACTTATCATTAACCTTGTAGAACACCTAAAATACTCTACTGCATTTATGATCCGTTTGTTCTGCTTGGTTTCTGTTAAAATGCTGCACACATTAAAGAAATAATAAAACTGCTGACATCTTCAAAATTCTGAACATTTTTTTTTATCAATTAGACTAAATCATTTTGTATGTCATGATTTTTAATTTGATTTACACCACTATTAAGCATGGGACAAATTTGTTTTCTATCGCAACATAATTACATGCAATTTCTGTTCAGTGTTTAAAATTTCAGGTGCATTCACATCTAATGTTTTAGATTTCTTTTCTAGTAAAACATGGTTGATTCAACCTTCGATAGGTGGAAAACTAATTCTACCTAATTCTATTTCATGGCTATATTTTGGGGTTGTTGAACAGGCAAATATTTATTTTTAAAAAGGGATTCGGGTTGAATCAATGCTTATAAATGTATTGGTACACACAACATTTTACTGTAATCAGTGATATGCTTGCTGAGTAGAAACAAAAAATAAATTCAATGTTAATATTGCTTATATAAGCAATAACATTGTTATTATTAAATAGTTTCTCCCCCTCTGGATGAAATCACCTGACTTCTTCATTCTGTGGGCAGAAACTTGTAGCATCACTATAATCCTGAAATACAGTATAACCACCATTGCTTTTCAGGAGGCTATGAGGACAGAGCCAGCCCTGTGCTATCAGTTTCTTTCCTGCATTCAAGCCAACGAACCAAACATTCCATTAACACTCTTTACTTTGTAAATTCATTAAAAAGTATTAATTTAAAAGTGGCAGAGTTGGATCCAGTGATATGTTTTTTTCTGATTGGTCCAGACAATATTGATATCAGCTTGCCCCAGAAATGATTAATTGTACATTTCCAAAGCAAAAAGGTACCAGATGTGCTGAGAGTACAAAGTTTGCATAGAGGTTCTGGGGCAATTCCCACCTTGCAATATCTCTTGCAAGGTGTCCTATAGGCTCTATGGCACTTTAAAATGAATTAGTTGATGGCTGAGATTTCTGATACATAAAATGAATTATCCCAAACCATATTCCAATCAATCTACCCTTCTTCCGAATTTAGATATCTTTCCAACAATTTATAATAGTGGCAAAGTAATTAAATAAACAATTACAGTAATTTAATACGAAGCTTTATGCAGATTTGAATATGTAGTTCAGACTTGCCATTTACTTGAATCACACAAAAGCCAATCCACTATGTATAGTAAATTCTGATCCCCAAGGAAACCCATGAGTACAAATAGCATAAAGTAATGAAATGTATAAAAAAGGATATATTAAAACCAGTACATGTCTGATTATCACATGAATTAAACTTATTTTGGAATGCACTTCACATGGTTTTATTTCGGTTTTGACATCTCATTGAATTGGCTTCATTACCTCATTCTCCTCTTCACTGATAGCTGATGTGTGATTAGATTACTGTATGCATTATGGCTTCCTTCACATCATCCAGGTGGATGCCGTACAGTACATTGGTGGTGGTGGAGGGGAGTCCTCATTACCTGTAAATCGCTTTGAGTAGATTGCAACCATTCAAAATCAAAGTCTTTCACATAATGTAAAAGAACAGAATTCCATGCAGAAAAGTAAGATAACATACAGTCTGTTTTTGACCTTGGAGCCTTCTACACATATGTACCTTCAGTTTTAAGTCCACTACTCAACAACCTGTCAATATGTTTACATACTGATTCCTCAAACAGCTGCAAGCTGTCAGGCTCACTCCTGCTGCTGTTCTGAATTGCAAGCTAGCTTTGGCATGGCACCCCTGCCACCCACCCGTCATTCAGCGCCAGTTGCCATGGACATCAACTGACAGGGGACCTGGATCACCTGGAAGCAATTACTATCTCAACACTCCAGGTGATTCAGGGAAATCTATTGAGTGCTCGGACTGCTAATCCCTAGCTTCGTTTCGTCTCCAGTGCCATGTTCAGATTCCTGACCTCACCTTTGCTTGACCACATCTCCTGGATTTGTCCCCTGTGTCAAAATCTGTTTCTCTTGCCATCGGACCTTGTTTTCATTTCTCAACCTCGGCCTTTGTCTCCCTTCTTGCTTTGAATACTATTTTCCTGGACCTGACCCTAGCTTAATTCTAATGTGTCTTCTGGATTCCACTTTGTGCTTTGTGCTACCTTCCCTGCCTGAGTGTACAGTCTGCCGCAGCACCCCTCTGCCTATGCACACCACTGCTCTGCCCTCCTGACTATGCACTGGTTGTGCAGCTCTCCAGTGTGCCTCCAGGTCTCATCTGCCTCTCACCCAGCAAGCAGGCTCATCTAATGACCCACTGCTAGTCCCACAGAGAGGCAGGATCGTTACAGTTGAGAGCTACAGTTCTCAAAGTTCATGGGTTTCTCCCATATTTAATCTCAATAACCAGAGTGTGCAGAGCAAAGAATCCCAGCCCCATTCTCTTTAATGGTCTATATAAAGTCTTTCTTATGGTCCCATGTCCACAGTGTTAAACTAAATTTCTTAACACAGGTAAACACACTATATTACAGATCCACTTTGGGTTTCATGCATTATTTACTCTTTAATGTTAAAAATTAACTTAGATTCACCTCTAATCGGCCAGTTAAGCTATGCATTTGTGGTAAATAGTGCAAACCACCCCCCACCCTCCCCCCCCAAAAAATTAGAAATGTCACGATCCCATGAGTTACTGCTTCATTAATGACTGTATATGAGTTTGTCCAGATAACAAAATGAATGACACAAACAAAAAAGAATGATACAATCATGGCTTAAGAAAGTTGAAATCTAGGCAATGTTGCAGCCCTTGAGGACTGTAGTTGCCCAATGTGTGTATGTGTCAGTGATGTGAATTTTGCTGTAGAACACCAGACGGGAACAATAATAATTGCATCTGTCAAGGAGAAATTCTACACAGAAATGCTGAACCTGCATGCCATTGATGTGTTTGAAGTGTATTAAGGTCTCCAAAGAAAGTCAGAGCATACTACAATTCTGAAGACATTTGCTGTCTGGTTTGAGCATCTCCTCAAAGTACATAGATGTAGATTTCCAAAACCTCAAATAACAATTCTAGTTCACTGAATGAAAAAAAAAAATCTAAACGTTTTTTCTTGTAGACCTGTGATGCCAAGTTACAGGGTCAAATCCTGCTGGTGCCAAAACTTGGTGAGGATCCTTGTGTGTGAAGTGCTAATGTGTGCTTTTTTGTCCTGATGGTGTTTTGTCACTGTGTTTGCCCAATTTATTTCTCAGTATCAGCGCAGGTCTCTCTCATGGGCTTTTGGCTGCTGACACGGGCCACACTACAGTAATGGCCTTTCAGTAGTGTTTAAGTCTCCAGGCACCAATAGAGACTGAGAAAAGGAGCTTTTTGGTGACAAATGTGCACACATATAGAGTGAGTGTCTTTCAGTAGAATGACAATGTGCAAAAAAGGCAACAATGAGGCATGTCCTTTTGAAGCCTTGTCACCCTCTGCCTTTGGGGCTAGGCAATTTTTGTTTTTCTGCCTGTTCTCTGGTTTTTCAGTAGGTCTTTCAAATTCTTGGGTTTCGATCAACTTACATACAGTAGTTTGTATCTCCTATCAATAACCATAAAGTTAGGATGGCTCCAAACAGAGACAGCTTATCAAGTAAGTAGTACAAGTGGTACAAGTGGTAACAATTATTAATTATATGCATTGAACAAAAAGATCTCTAATAATCCAGTAAAATAAAGCAAAACATGAACAAATAATAATTGTTAGTAGAACAAATAAACAATAGTTTTAATGTTTTAATGTGTCTCTGATTTCAAAGATCTATCTGATAAACCCATCTTGACAATGTCTAAACTTTATGCTTATTTTATATTTTATTGGTTAATTAATTAAAATTGTGGAAGAACAATCTTCACAACAGGACTATCTACTGCATTCACTCTTAAGTTATATGGTGTCAGTGTTTTAAGAAAGGTATATATACAGTATATCACATCATTGGTGCCTCCTCATGAACATTCACCCTTCCTTTTTAAAACTCATCAATTCTTTTATGGTGAAAGTAATGCAGCTCACTGTAGCAGTTATTTCATTGGGTAATTCTTTTCTGAACATATTTAATTACATTTTGTACTAAACAGAAATAATAGGCAAATGCCACAGTTGCAGGAGTAAAGGCACTTAAAGTAGTGGCATTAACATCATGAAAGCTGGTAGTGCTCTTCTCCGAAGGGCAACAAATAACATTCTGAGCATGGGCTAATTTAGAATTAATGTAAAATTGATTTTCTGTTCTTAAAAAGTTAAATGAGATTTCTAATTAGAATTAACTTTGTACCATCTTCTGAGCTTCCCTCATTCAAGTGTGTAAGCCTAAAAGTAACCAAGAAGATCTTTGCACAGAGAAAAATGTTAATTGGTGGAGAGTTTGGTACATTGTCATTCCCACCTGGGTCTGTTCATCAAACAATGATCACATATTAAGAGCTGATTAGATGATCTCAGCCATGTAGTTTTGATGACTGTAATATCTTGTCACTACAATGGAGTAAAAACATTGAAAAGGTTACCTTGTGCATACCGTATGCTCACTTGGTACTGGTAACACTTACTGTCCTACTGTTAATACATGTGTTCATACATATGTGTAAATAGTTTAATAAACATTGTGGAAGGCCAGCAGTAATATTATAGTTAGTTTCAGCCAGAGGTCGTTTGCACCGCAATGATTTGTACATGGATGGTACATGGATTCACATGGAGTTAATTAGGTAACTGGCTAATTGGTGAAGGGTGAGATTCACATTTTCACATGTGTATCACATAGCCTAAGTGTGGTATATAAAGGGATTCACAGTTTATCTGAATGTTTCTTTCTGCTAAGGTTTGTTCAAGGCTTGTGTGAGTGTGTGAGTGTGTGAGTGTGTGAGTGTGTGAGTGTGTGAGTGTGTGAGTGTGTGAGTGTGTGAGTGTGTGAGTGTGTGAGTGTGTGAGTGTGTGAGTGTGTGAGTGTGTGAGTGTGTGAGTGTGTGAGTGTGTGAGTGTGTGAGTGTGTGAGTGGTAAGCTTGATTATCCCCATCTTTGAGTTCATGGAAGACAATGAAAAATAAGACTTATGCACTCTCTGCCAGATATAACAGGTGTTCTGTCAGGTGTTTAAGGATTAATAAAGCATCAGTGAAGATTTTATTGTTGAATTTTATGTTCACATTATGAACTGTACAGGCTGACTTGTCTATTGTATTCTATAATGCCACCAAAATTCTCATACATTAGGAAAGCCACAATGTAAGGGTTATAGCACCCTAGAGCCCATCCTGGAAATATTGGGACAAGGTGAAACTGCACCTTATGGGAAGTAATGAAGTAGTATTTTGCTACATTACTAAAGTGATGTTTTTGTGAGATCTGCACTTATTTTCAGGATCCTTCTGACTTTTGCTAATGTATGTTGGTTTAGAAAAAATGGTAATTTTGCTCCACTGCGTTTCCCAGAAGGTTCTTTGTTCCTTGTTCAATCTGGGATATGGATATTTACATGGTCTAGGATGATGATGGTTTTATCACAGGCTGTTTTATTATAACCACTCAGCAGGTGCAACAATACTGCTGAAAAGGCATATAAAGTCCACCTTCAATGTACTTAAGGGAGACCATACAATGTGTGTTAAGCAAGTGCTATGACTGCTGTTCTGTGGCATCTCTCAGCCCACAGTTGCCCTGGGAAACAGTTACATTCTTACAAGGGCTTATAGTTTTCCAGGGCATGCTTCTCTGAATGGATCCCCTTCTGGTGATTCATCCTAATAAGCAATTATGATTTCAATTATTTAGTTGCTTTGTTTCTCTATTTAATGCTAAGGCATCACTTTGGTGGTGTTTTTAAGTTATTTGTTCATTCTTAAGTCCACTGTTCACCCTGGTTGCAGTACTGCCTCCGCTCTCTCCTAATCTAGAGTCTGGCAGGCTGAAACTTCAGCAGCTTCTCATGGGCAATCATCCTTCCCTGGAATGCCAGACCTGTGCAGCCCCCTTTTTCTGGGAGTTTGGCAACGGAGGTTTGCTCCAAAGCCCAGTGGCTGAAAGTCCTTATTCTGGTTGCTGGACTGAGTGTCCAGGTTTCTGAATTTCAGGCTTATTGTCAACTACCCTCTCCCTTCTGGGTTCTCTTGGCTCTTATAGTATGGGGTGTATTTTCATGGTTTAGGTCCTTTCAACCCTTTAGAGCAAGATACAGTAAATGCCAATAAATACAAAGTCATTCTGAGTGATTACATTCACCCTATGGTGAAGCATTTCTATCTTGATGGGAGTGGAATCTTCCAGAATTTCACTGTCCTGCTCAAGTTTATTAAATCTTAAATTTAAAATACCTCACCAGCATAGTGAATTGTGGAAAAATAACAGGCATCCTAGTATTTTTTTTATTATACAAGCTACATTAATCTGAGCGTGAGGTTTTTACTTTACCCTGCATTTATACTACAGTGCTGTATGAAACCTTAAGATGAACTAGACACAAACAGGGATTAAAATACACCTTTATCTGTCCATTTTCTAACCACTTCTTCCAATTCAGGGTTGTGGGGGAGGCAGAGCCTGTCCCGGGATGCAGAAGTTACAATACATGTAATATAATCTTAGACCATTTGACCTATGTAACTCATTTAGCTTTTAGCAAGTAAATAATCCAAAGATCTCATTCTGCCACTTCAATTTAAAGCCTGGGAATCACCTTCAACATCACAGCTGAACAGCTTGTTCCAAACTTCAACAACAATGTGTCTAAAGAAGAGCTCCCTGCTCTCAGATTTAAATGTATTCCCCCTTAGTTTCCACCCATGTCCTCTGGTTTGTATTTTACTGTTTATTTACTGTATAGTTTTGATTGGTTGAATTATAATGGCTCTTTTTTTGGTTAGTTTATTATGCTTTGAATATCTGGAAATTGGGTTTTAATAACACATCCATATAAATCTGCAATATAATAATACATGTAACACTTCTGATTTGAAAATAGTTTTTTTCATTTGTATTCTTCAGAATGATTTGTGGAATTGGATGGTTGAATGCTGCTTTGCAATTCCTATTATACTGTATGTACTGTACATAAGCCATTTAAAAATCACTTAATCTAAAAATTTGTCCATTTTGCAAAGTGATGGTGCAGGCAGGCAATTAATTTTCCTGTCTTACAACACAGCTCAATGTCACTTCACTTCTTTTTTTCCCATAAACATCACTCCACTGTAAAGTTAGTCTTTCACTATTCATTTGCTAATTAACAGTCAAACACATCCAATGAATGCCAAGGGAAGTGATTTCCAATAATCACTGAAGTTGCACGTTTTGGATTTGTCTTGATCTCCGCATTCAGCACCTGCTTTCATGTCTTTGGCCTACATGGAGTGGCAATTTACTGTAATTAGATTTGTTGAAATCAAATGAGAGAATGTTCCCAAAATATCTGAAAACTGCAGAAGTGTTGGCTTGTCTGCAAAAGTCTTACAAAATCACAATTTCACAAATGTCTTAGATTTGTTCATATCACCTCAATTAAAATCTGATCAATACATGTACCTTGGAATTATAGTGTTTCACTTGTCTGACAGATGTATGTTTGTCAACTATGTACACTTGATAAAATGGCTCACAATATTTTTTGCCATTATGAAAGTACAAGCATATTGGAATGTTCCTATAGTATGTCCCTTGGGGTATTGTAGTTGATATCACACAGCTGTCTTCAGCATCCCACTGAGCTGAGCCCCTTTGCTGAGTTGCTACAATGAGCCCTTGAACAAAAGCTACTGTTTGTCTATTGCTATATGCTTTTTGGATTGTGGTAACCATCAACATGGGGCATCAAGAGCATTACTGTCACATATGACAACTCAATAAAGAGTAATCTTCCCACAAAGAGCAAAATATTGCTGGCAGTGTTGAAATGAAATAATCATCCTTTATATTGCTCATCCTGCAAAGTGCAAGTATTCCCAGTTAATATCTAAGCAGAAACCTCACAAAATAAAAGTTTTTTTTTGCTAAGCAGAAAAGTTTCTTAAAGAAAGATGTGTCCTGCTGTGTTTGCACAAACAATGTACTAAATGCATCATCTTTTATGTTTTCATAGACTAAATAATGCATCCTAATGCCATTAAACATTTGAAATTTGAGTTCAGAAGTATTTTTTTAGTTCATCAGTCTAATGAAAACAATTCCGCAGTTATCTGTTTAATAACTTTAAATCCCGATTCATCCAAGTCTGTTATGAAGTCCATTAATCCAGGTAGCTGGACTCTCTGGAAACTTGGAAAGTACCTTTCGGACAAGACAGTTCACTTACATTTTGCTGTGAGAGTACTGAGCAAGTTTCAATCTTTATTTTTAGTAAATTTATCAATTGTATACGGCACATTTTCCATCACAAAAATATGCCAATTTAAATGGCAATCTGGCAGGCTGCGCTCCTTGGTCAGGTATGTACTCAAATAACCACAGGGCATATGTTTATGTTGAGTGTTGTTCCACCGCATAGGCCAAATGCACTAGAGAGAAACTGAAACCCTGAAAGTCTGATTGTCTTGCAATTTAGTCAAAAATCAATAACAAAATAGGCTTATTTTAACTGACCATCATAGTAAGATATATTTTGAAAGATTTCCATCTTTTGAAAAGATCCTTCAGGGCAAAATATCTACAAAAAATCTTAGCGGTACCTTCAGTTTTGTTGAATAAATTCTGTACATAGTTCTGCCTTTTAAAAACACTACCTAATGCTGCAGATTGCCCAGAAATAATCATTTAGAATTAAGAATGGGGAAGGCAGATGAAAGGCTAATTGCTTTTTTTTCCCTTGAAAACCATCTTCTGGTATCATGTAATGTGTAACACAGAGCTTTTTCTTTTTAGACTGGAATTTCATGTTTTATTTCCTTAAAAGATCAATAGGAGCTTAAAAATATCCAATGTGTTTGTACAGATTTTAAAACTCACTCAACCCTCACACAAAAACATTTAGCCAAGGCCTGCCAACGACATATTAGCCCTAGGCCACTGTGCTTCTTCTGCCAAATCTGACATGTGGGACAATGAAATGAGGATGGAATGCCTTCCCAACAGCCGTAGGAGTTTCAGAAAAACTAGAACACAAACCATGGCATACGATGCAAAAGGAGCCTTGATGTAACAGCCTTTTGCTGAATCATTTATGAGACTAATTTATCTGTTTCAGTAAACAGTCTTGACCAAGCAAAGTACCTTTGTTTTGTTTTCAATATTTAGGTTCTCCAATGAAACAAGTAATACTTTGGAAATAATGTTAAATACAATTTGAGTTAAACAACGTTTATGAATCGGGTCTACTAGCAAATTGATTTGCATGTTTAAGGCATAGATCTTGACTGAAATTCTGAAAAACATAAAATGAATATGCATGGTGGCACTCTTATCTCTCTTTGTCACATTCAAGATATTATTTAAATACTTCCAACAAAGCTGAAGGACAGACAAGTCAAAGGTTAAAGGGGTGGCAGTGGCAAACAAGTTAAGGGTGGTCTTGTCTTTAGCCAAAAAACAGTGATCTGAAGGTAATGAAGAAAGATGTAAGATGTGAAAAAGGGGTTCACTGATTTCTTTCTGCACAAAGACTTCTTGTGGCACAAGACATTCCATGCTTAGGCACCTTTGAGTTATGGCAGGGATGGGAGTTGATATGGAATTCCAAGTGCAAGATAGAGACTCCCTAACTAAGGAAAGATAAAACCGACCATTAAAGTATTCAAGGTCTTCATTCTATTCAGGTTTTTCTGCTTAACACAAAATACAAATCAGATCATTTGTAATGCCTCTTGAATTTAATTAATTTAATGTGCTGTAAAGCCCACAACTTTATATCTACACCCCTTGTTTATAATACTGCACAAGCACCTCTCTGTGCACTTTTGAAATGGCCTGCAGGAAGTACAAATTACTGTTAATACAAGTCTTACATCTTGAAATGGGTTTGTCTGTAATTGTCTGTAAGATCAAGTACAACATAACACTACAGTTGTACTGTCTGCAAAGACATGTAGAACATCATTAAAGCCAGTCCTTATACGAACAGTATACAAGTATATAGTAGTATACAGTAGATGTTGAACTCGCTTCCCGTATTATGGGAGTATGGTCATTACATCAATGAACGTAGCATTGGAATTTCATCAGTACTAAAAATTATGAAGTGTGTATTTTTTTTCTGAACGTTATGGATTGACCTGTTTTCCTGTACATAAAGATTCAGTAGACAATGTAGACTTGGAAATAGTGCCATGATAATTGCTTGTAATAAGGACAAGAATGGGATGTTCTCAGTTTACTGTTTCCTTCATTAAATAAGACTAGAAATGAGGTACATTATAACCTCTAAAATTACACAATCTAAATCTTTTATCTAACAAGAATATGGCTTAGATATTTTTCAACAGCAGTGGAACACAAGAGCTCAATGTTTTATGTCTGTAGTCTATAGTGTTAAATGTACATTACAAATTTACTTAAATTCCATAGTCAAACTGCACCTGTTATGAAGTGCTGTCTTATTAAACAGCTTATCAGAATGGGGGAAAAACTAAATAAAACTAATCAAATTAATTTAATTGGATCAGTTATTAATGAGAGATCTACTGCAACTAAATTTAAGTTATGAACTTTTGAATTTGATACATTTTAACGTTTTTTTATTTTTGAAACAATAGAGCAATGCCATTTTTTTACATATTTTGTTGTTTTCATTATATTTCTGCATTATATTCTTAAATGAAACAATATGCTGGAGAAGCTGCTCAGAACTTAGTCCTTACTGATTACAGTACTGATTATATAATTATACTGTATATAACATTATCTTTCACATTCCTAAATACACATACACTTCCTCTTAAATGTGGTACTGTTGACCATGTAAGTTTTAATAGTTTAACTGCATTCACCTACAGTACCTACAAATGTGCTTTCTTTTTAATTCAACTTGTGTACCAACACCATCACTATATAAGAATTTTATTTAAATAAGTGGAGAAATAAAAATGTAATGTTTCACTAGATTATTAAACAGCTAGTCTGGTGTGGAACATATCAGCTCTAGTAGAAAATACTATAAATCTGTTCCATTTTGATTATCAAAAATCTTTGATTTACACAAGACTCTATGATCTATGCTTTTCAATTTCAATTTCACACAGTTCACACTTTTCAGAGTATGGCAGAGTGCTTTGGACACAGAGATGTAGTGACTATACTGTACAGTATGTCTACCACTTGAGGCTGACAATGCAGGCCTAAGAATTCAACCAATTATGAATAGCCTTATCTGTGGATACTAGTTGCACTAAATGTTGAAATTCTAACGAGATTAATGAGTCTTTTTTGTCTTTGTAGAATTGTTTTGATTTATTCACTTGGGAGGCAGTAGACCAGAGAGGTAACAAGGGATTTGTAAGTTAATTGCTTTAGAAAGGTTTGATACTGGTTAAGAAAGGTTAGCTGTACCCGGAAAGTTTTTCATGTTTACTAAGGGCTCAAGTGAGCAAGGTTTTGTTGTGCTTTATTTTGTGTTTGTATGTTAAATAAAGTTAGGAAACTTCTTGTACTTTGAGTTCCATCAGGGTGTAAAGGGTTTATATATGAGGGTCCTTAGACCAAGGCTATCATACTTCATGTTGTCTTCTCCAAGATGAAGATCTGGATCAAGTTCTAACTTCCTCCCACCTATGCTTTTCAGATTATAACCCCATTTTTTTGTATGATATTTTTTTACTAGATGCTGTTTTCTTCTGCTTATTGATAACCCAATGTGAAGTCCATCCACTGTCATAAAGTTGTTTATTCCACTCTTTTCCAGATCCATAAACATGCAAATATATTTATTTTTCAAGAACCTTCAGAATCAAGTTTATTGGTTTTGCATTTTCTGAACTTAAGTACTTGCAACACATTGTTTGTCATGGTAAAAATCCTGTTTTCCTAATCTTTCATTTTATGTCATGAATTTGGTATGAGTGTGCATAAAAACAGACAGCCACACACAGGCCTGTTAATGCCCTAACCTAGAGAGATCTGCCAAACTCAGCTTCACAAAGACCCCAAAAAGCAGCATGTTGTAAAAGCTTTATTACCTGACCAAGGCACTTAGTTATCAACAAGTTAATTGAAGATTGGTGTGGCTGATGAGGAGAAGCTGTTTATCCAGTCTCAGAACCTGCGCATGCAATATTGACTAGCTGTGTGTGACAAATGCAATTTCTTATTCTTATCAGTCCATGCTAGGAAGGAGATGTGGGAAAAGAGGGGTTTTCCAATTGCCTTGAAATTAGTGTGAAAGTTTCTAGCTGACTGAGGCACCATTTATCCAATGAAGGCTGAGCGATTGGAGGCTGAGTTCTAGTGGCAGGGAGGATAAGGCTTTAATTTTGTGACCCATTATTGCCGATTGCTCTTTCAGGAATAGAGCAACAAAGGTGGTCAAAAGTGAGAAAGAAATAGCCACCAGCAAAGAGAGGATTTTAAGTCAAGAATTTGAGATGTTTTATACTGTATCTGTAATTTTTTTAAGCAGCTTTACATCTTATTTTGGCACAGGAAACTTACTTTAAACACTAATACTGTAGATTCTACTGTTGCCACTACTCAAAAAGGCACATTAGGAGTGGCTTTACATAATTTAACATTTACCATTCATATTTTAGTTTTTCCAGTGGACTGCAAAGAAATGCCCTGATGAATTAATATTGAAGACAGTTACAGTACTTATTGTACGATAATGCTGAGTTATGTTATACCATAAACTCTACTGTATGTTTAACTCAACAGTTATGTTAACAGACATCCAAACAACATCCATTCAAGCTGTTCAGCAGCTCTAAATGAATGGGTTTGTAATGAAAAACAACTGATGATTCTAGAAAGTATTTTTTTTACATGTATAAAAACCATACCTGGAATATGTGAGAAACCAAAGGAAAATTAACTTTTTCATGCTTGCCTTATAAACTGTTATGTAGAAAGTAAGATATGTAATTTTTTTCTTGTAGAGCTAATCTAGAATGCTTTAATTAATACACTCAGTAAAGTGTCAAGAAAGCATAAATGTGAGATACAAAAACACTAAAAATCAGTTTTGTTTTTCAATTATTTTATAGGTGCCAATCTTATCAAAAACAGTCAGTGTATGCGAATGTTATTTGGTGAAACTATCATCAAACCTTTTGTGGACATAAACCTTTAATCTGAAGTTCCAAATATTTATACAAAAACACTAACTTTATGGTATTTTAAACAATGTAAATAAATGAAGCATCTCCATTTGTGATCAAAAGATCAATGATTGATAATTTTAATGATTTTCAGATCCATAGATGAATATACAGTCATTTGCCCATCCCAAAATCCAAATTCAGAACAACAAACTAAGTATGCAATCTAAACAGTATCTGCATGAGAAGAAATCCTTAGCAAGCATCAGAATGGTTCCCAAATCCTTTTCTCCTTTCTTTCAAAATTTTCACATCAAGCAAACATTTCTTGTTAATCAATTGTGAAACACAAAGCAAAATGTCTGTTTTTTAGAAGTTTGGCAATTAAATTCTTCTAGCAAAGTAAATTGAAATGGTAAAATAAAAAACATAAATATGTATATATCTTTTCTTCTGTCAGTATCACAGCAGTGAATGAGACTCTTGCTGTAGTTCAAGAAATTGGTTGAGGTGAACAAATTGTCACCTAGGGTTCTATTAAAACTAACCTGGAAGTACAACAAAGACAGATACAAGACTGTAGCCAGAACTAAATCTTTGCACAGGTTAACTGGGAATGCCTTAAGGAAATAAATACACAGACATTTGTATATACTGTAGGTTATATTGTTACATAAATTTGTTGAAGTCCAAATATTTGATAATGAAAATACATACACAAAATTAAAGAAACTTTCTGAAAAAGGTGCCAAGGATACAATTAGAAACTAAGAGAGTGTGTACAGAATATTGACTTCACCATTTACACAGCAGAAATATACAGTAAATATGAGGTTTTACTAGTGCATTGTTTAAATTTAATAAACTTAATTTTAATTCTATGTTTTAACAAGATAGCATAACATTGTCCACCTTTGTTGTTTCCTGCATTGTATAGGAGATGTAATTGAAATACTGTATCAATATAAACTCATATTGTTTATCTTTTTCTTAAGTAGCCTCTTCTGATTCAGCATTTTGCTACCATGTGCCATACTCTACATGTGTCTACTGTACATTAAATGACAGCTTCCAGAAGTTTACCCAGTCTTGAATTTTATCTGAAACCTTTTGAATTTACTACTTCACCTGAAAATTTGTGTATTTTACTAGTTACTGTATACCAAAGTCTATTCTTTATAATATTTTAGCTAAATTGGGAAGAGAAATGTCCTTTATACTGTAGATCACTGTGGTACATTCCACAGTAGCACTTCACTACATCACCCTAATTTGAGCATCCACCCTATTATCTACTGTATATTCTCTGTATTCTGTTAACTAATTCCAGTTCCAAAAATAGGCAGTAGGCATTTGGGAAACTATATATTTTGAGAATTCCTCTCTCAGATTAATATTTTCCAAAGCCTGATAAAAATGTATATACTATATATAGGATATCATACACTTTCTTTGTATCCAGTACTTGTCATTTTTCCAGAGAACTATATGGAATTAGTTTAGGAATACCCTCTTTTCTACTGTAAATTCATGTTGCCTTGCCGTTATGATTCTGTTTTCATAGAGGCGATTTTCTAATTTAGTTCTAATAGTTTCAAGACTTTCTAATATAACATAATAAATACCAAGCATACTCAATGCTTAATTTCTATGTCAACAGCTGCTGGAGCTCACTGTGAATGGGAGAGGGTGGATGTACAGTACAAGGAGCAGTGGAACACTTAAGTCACATAAGCTTAACATCAGTGTAATGCACTTTCAACATTTTCCAGCCACCACTGTACTATAAGGAAGTACCTTAAAAACATTTTTCATTGGTCATTTCTAATACCACAGTCACATGGTATTGCATTTGCTATATTTTTTAAACATTGCCAATTTGATGGACTTGTCTTCAGGTCCGTAGTTTCAGAAACTGTATGATCTCCCTCTAGCCTATAACGTATATGTAACAGGACTCAATGCATTGAACAGGTTAGGTTACAGGAGTTGTATGAGCCCTTTGAAAGCAGTAGACAACAGTCTTTTTGGCACAGCAGAGTTCACCACTGTCTAGGGAATCACATTGTGCCCACTCTGAGCCTGCAAGCAACTCTGATTGAAACCCAGCAAGGACAGAACAGAGCTACACTCCATTACACATATAACTCGTGGATGATAATATAAAACTTCTCAAACAATTTCCTACCAATTTATGAGGAAATAGTTTGAATGTTTGTGTGTGCAGCATTGGAATTCTAAATCATCCCAAATCACTTGAATTTCTGATGGTTTTGTGCCCAAAACTATAGATATAAGCAAGTATGATGTTTACCCTCTAAACGGTGCTGAAAACTTTAGCTGTCGCGGTTATTTTATATAGATTGATCATTTAGTGTTTCTTTACTTTCTCCAAAATGTGGGTACAGTACATATTGTACGCCTTGGTTCAGGCATGTTACACAACATTTTTCCTAAGTAACCTTTGCCGTTTGTTTACATCTGATGCAGAAGAGGTTGCAGTACGTTACCCACTCTTTAATTTTAATGCTGGATGTTTTCTCTGGATTTGCGGAGACTGCCTTTCAACAAGTTATGCAGTCGAGATTTGTTTTCCCTAAAAATGGTGTTATTGAACAGTTTGGGTGTAGGTCAAATTAAAATTTTGCACTTTTGCTTCCTTATGCATAAAAGTTCCCTGGCTGAATACAGTGCTGTGCTCATCTTTTCTACAACCCCACCCTACACTCCAATATCTCAGCATTTATTTGTCTCTAGCTTATACAGAACCACATGAGTGAGGGGGATAGCAACTGCACTGATCTCTTGTTTAAGTACAATTGATAGATTTCTTGTGTCTAATGGTATCCTTTTAATCTTCAGCACTTCTAGAACCTGAAATGTGTGCCTTTTCTGTTAATACTATTTAATACCTAACTTTTTCCTTCCACTGTCCAAGGCGGGTTGTTTGGTTTCTTCCTTAGTGAATTCCTGAGTAAAATACTTATTTAGTATATCTGCCATTTCCTTTTCATTGCCTAGAATTTTACCTTTATTGCCCACAAATGATTTTTTTTCTTTTCCTGTTATTTTGCTGTTGAAGTAGTGAAATTACCTTTTGTCATTTCTTTTAGCCTCCATTGCAATAGTG
The DNA here is from genome assembly GCF_055471065.1 of Atractosteus spatula. Lineage (NCBI taxonomy): Eukaryota > Metazoa > Chordata > Actinopteri > Semionotiformes > Lepisosteidae > Atractosteus > Atractosteus spatula. The sequence goes on from NC_142707.1 coordinate 16,666,812, forward strand.
CTTTCTACCAGTTCTTCAATTCATTGTACTCTTTTTCTTCAAATAGGTCTGCTGTTTTTAATTATTTATAAAGTGTTTTCTTTTTCCCTATTTAACCATATAATGTGTTGAACCATTTGGGTTACATTTTTTTAGATTTTGGGATGTTAAAACTATAGGTACAATTTCCAATATAAGATGTTTCATGATCTGGTTGTTGTGTTTAGTTCACTACAGTTATAAGTAACCTAAAACTTGTTGTAAATTTTATTTTGCTGCAAATAGCACCTATCTGCATTATCCCTATACATCACAGCATGTGTATAAATATCGTCCTTCAAACAGAACTCTTGATTATTAAAGCTACACCCCTATACAGAGGACAGCAGTATCTAAATCTATCTAAGCTGTTCTATTTTATGGGCACAATCATTTTTGTGATTTCTGAAATTTGATAAAAAAAGGACCACTTACTAAAAGACTGAAATCGAGGCAGCCAGTACTCCAGAGGTAAAATTACAAAAGGCAAACAAAACCAGCAGTTACATACATTGAAACCATCCAAAAGCACCATTTGACTCAAATACACAGTTCCAGACTTAGATAAATATGGAAATGTAATTCAATCATCTGTTACACAATAAGAGCAAAAAGTCACCCTAATCACAACAAATTTGTATTTACCGTTTAATGTGCATATGTTTTATTTAAGAGCTTTATTATCCAAAGATCTTCAATAAATTCAGCAGCTGTAACTTACTCTGTAGGCCATCTACTTGCATAGTCACAAGTTCTTGAACTATGCATATCTACCACATAATTAAAAAAATTATACGATTGGGGAAATTTAGGAGAAGCTGGCACTAAATAAAATGGTATTATGACATAGGAGCTGATGGGGAAAACCAAATCTTGCTGATAGACTGAAGACTCTATGAGCTTGAACCCAATGGGAGACAGATGAGAGTTTACAGAGATCAATGAAGCAGGTGATAAGAGTGGAGGCTTATGGAAATTGCTGAAAGGGGAAGTAAAAGCAGATGGAATGATCGGTGATTGAAGGAAAGCCCTGTGTGACATAGGGTTATCATACTGACAGTTTCTGATCCATGCCACTTTTTTGGTGCTTGGCTGAATGGGCAGGGAGCTGACAGAACAGATCCTAAGGTAGAATTCAGGCTGAGTGTCCTTTTGAAAATTTTGAAGGCTTGTTGTATAGGCCAAAAGTATCTCAGTGACAGAGCACCTGCTCAGTGGCAGATCAGGGTACACTCACATTTTGACATTCACCACATCTTCACTAACATTCCTGGCTGATCCTGTTTGGCCAGAGACCCCTCTTAGTAATAAACACCTGCCTTCCTGATGGGGTTGGGGTTTCCTTTCTCTCTCACCCTGAGATTGCCTGTCTGCCTGTCTCCTAATAGTAAGGCACAGAGAACATGGGATGCCTGTCTAGACTCCTCTCTCTGATCTGTAGGTAGAAGGTACTTTGCTACCTTGCTAGACAATACCCCACTCCTCCGGGTTGCTAATGCCTGTGGTTAGCTCTGGCCATGAAAGTCATCCCTATTCTTTTGTAGTTCTCAAACTTCCTTATTCCACACTGGAGCCTAAACTGAAACCATTTTTATCACAATTTCTCTTATAAGCCTTTTAATTAGCCCAGGGGAGTGGCTCATTCCATGCAGATCCAATCCTACCAGCTTCTTTTACTCACAAGTAATGTTATTCTTTCTGAGCACTAATTACTAACTCTGCAGGTTCTTTCAATCAACATCCTGACTCAAGGCCACACCTCTGGATGTGTGTTTTGACCAAGATCATGACTTTTTCACAAAGCCATGTACTCCAGCATGTTAGGGAAGAGAAAGAAAACGGGGAAGGATTAGTTACATTTATATTAGATCAGAGAAATCAAGGAAATCCTCCATGTACAGTATCTCTGTAAAAGTTCTTGCAAACTGGGAAAACAAAGTTTGAAATTGTTGTTTCAGGAAGTGGCTTTTTCAGTATGACAAGGTCCAAGCATTGAATTATAATACGTTAAGCACAGGTACAGTACATTGAAGAGAGTTATTTTTATGTATCAGTATAAAATGTTACTGTGGTTGTGTAAAGTCTTTTTAACAAGTTTAATGAGAATCTGGAACCTTACAGTGGGATTGGACAAAGATTGGTTGAGAAAGATGTGTTTCTCACAGCAATTGTGAACATTATCTCCCTTTTTCACAGTTCCTCCAGTTCTGATGCCTTTGCAGTGATGAAAGGGCTTCCAAAGCCAAGCCCTTAAAATGCACCCTTTTTTAATTAACAGAGGATACTCCATGCATGTATTGACAGGGCCCTCTTCTAAGCCAAAAATGGCCCTCAGATCATCAGCCCAATTAGGAACTGCCAGACTCAGATTCCGTTGGTGCTTCCATACCACCCTGACACCCTTTCTATCCCCAGGACCATTAATGACAACTTCCCCATTTTACAGGATTATCCCTCCTTTGGTACCTTTTTTTCTGACTGGCGCATCATCTCATACCGCCTACCAGCTAATCTGTGTAACCTTCTTGTTCACAGCTTCCCTAATCACGAGGTACTTTCTCCTGCAACAGAATTGGCTACATCACCTGTAAATATATACTATATTCAATACCATGTACAGTTCCTTCAAGACCCCTCTGGACAATTCCAGATCACTCAGATGACATCTTGTACTTCCAGCATCCTTATTTACTGAATATCTTGCAGAAAATGCCTAGCTCTTTACATTGGTGAAAAAGGAAGGAGACTGCAAGATTATTTCAGGGAACATATCTCCAAGCCCCTAGTTTCCAATTTCACCTCTAACAGCCATGATCATACTGATATCTCCGTCTCCATTCTCACAGAGGGGTTTCAGAACTCCTATTGCAGAAATATCGTCAGAAAATAAGTAGTACCAACTATCACTATAATATTTTACTGACACAAAACACATATACAATAAATTGATCTAAAATTGTAATTTACATACAGTATTACTCACACTTATACAACATAACATTTTCACATTGACAAGCTATTGCTACCACGACCTCTGACAAAAGCCTCATATATAAATATATAATTTCATTTGTATAGTAAGCCACAATAATGAAAACTGAGGGAAATAACCAATCAGAAAAATACTGCATGGTTTATGCAATTTTCACTGTCTTGATAATTTTTTGAAGATAATGTTTGAATCAGCTGCCTGAAGACTTACAGATACAATGCCTGTAAGCTATAAAAGGAGATAGAAATAAAACAAAACCTAATAGATCTATCGACATTCTACTGTACATCTAACACACCATTCAGCAATGTTATTAATGAGAGGAAACTGGAAGAATTGTATATACGCATGGAGAGAATTACTGAAGGTTTCAAAAACAGTCATCATGCTTGACCACTTTCCTGCTCTTGAACATATGAAAAACAAATTGTAGGCTAGTAGGTTGCAGCATATATTTAAATAGATTAAATTGTCTTTTGGAAAACCAGTTATAACATTTGTAAAAATCCATCATATTTTTGTTTGTCCCTACTCTATTAAAAACCCAGTACCGTGTCCTAAAAAAGTCTTACAATGCATTACCTTGTGTGGTGAAAAGTGTGCAATATAGAAAACAACAGAGATACCAACATCTTGAGAACTGAAATCTACCAATTTTAAAGGGAATTTACAAAGTTAACCCTTAAACATATGGTTCAGCACATAAAGTTTTAATGGAATTTAAGGTAAAATAGATTCATAACAGCTAAAACAGCTTCAAGTTGATTTGGAATACCTGGGTTGGATAGTTATAATAAATAGCTATCATCATTGTCAGTTAATGAAATTTAAAAATTATTCACTATTAACACCATGCCACCAAACTAATGTACAACTGAAAAAAGGAGTAAAAATAAAACATGCATATTACAAGTCACAATATTTGAGCACTACATTAGTACAGTACAACAGTGCTCAAACAGTGTTTCACTTAAAATAAGATGTTCAAAAGAAACTGGGTCTTCTGATGAGATTCTGCTATGTTAATGTTCTCTGTTCTTAGAAATTATATTTCTGTGAATGTTCTGCGCAAGTAGTCCAATTTCCTTATCAATGCCTATTGTGATTGATGTCCTTAACATTTGGTAAACAGTTTTCTTTAGTAGAAAAAAAAACTCAGTCATTGGAAACTTGAACAGGTACAAGAGTATTTATCATCTGGATTGAGCAAAATATTTCAAATATGTTTTATTACAAAACATTTAAATGAAACTGCAGATGTAGCAGAAGGTTTTGTGGTCAGATGAGACAACAGAGCAACATTTTGGTCTAAATATAAAGTGTTATTGTATATCTCCTGCAAAACACATCACCCAGTCAAAACCATTTCTAGTGTCAAGCAGCATTATCTTATGGGGCTGCTTTCTTATCAGCAGGGACTGGGAAGCTTGTCAGGACTGAGAGGTAAATGGATGGAGCAGAGTACAGTGTACAGGCAAATCTTAATGGAAAACTTGCTTCATTGCGCTAAAGATCTAAAACTGGGACAAACATCTGCCAAAAACCAAAGTTATACTGGAGTGGAGTAACAAGAAAAACTCCATGTCCAAGAATGACCCATAAAATTGCTGTCCATCAAAGATCCCCAACCAACTTAACAGAGCTTCAGCAAGGCTCCAGAAATAACGGGCAAGAATTGCACCATCCCAATTTACAGAGTGGTGGAGACTTTGCCGAAAAGTCTTAGTGCTTCCACCAATTATTGGCTCAGGGGGGCGAATACTTTTGAAAGTAAAATCTCTTATTTTTAATATTTCTGTGCAATTTTTAACTTCTGTCACCCACAAATGAGTTCTGTCTGATCATTGAAGTTTTGATTACAAATCCATCCATACATTTTTAATTGATTCATCTAATTCAGGGTTGTGGGGGAGCTGGAGCCTACTCCTGCAAGCCACATGCACAAGGCAGGTTATACCCAGGATGGGATGCCAGTCCTTCACCAGGCATACACATACACTCATTTACTCACACCAGGGCTAATTTTCCCAGAATCCGATTAACCTACTGATATGTCTTTGGACAGTGGCAGGAAACTGCAACACCTGTAGGAAACCTCATGTGGTTTCCACAGGGTATGTTCACTCACAGGGAGAACATACAAACTTTATGCAGATACTGTAGCACCCCAGGAACTGAACCCGTGACCCCAGTGCTGTGAGTTAGCAATGCTACTGTGCCACCCTATTATCAAAAATATTTGTTGTAAAACATGTGGTATCTTGTTTAGAATTAAATAAAATTACATTATAATTCAATGGGAACTGATGAGAACAATTGCACGCCCTCTGTATATGCTACCCTACACCAACATTATAGAATAATTTTATTTCATAGCAGGATGGGCCACATCCAGCTGTAATTAGTTATAAAATATTGCTGCTTTAATTCCACTGGATATTTATAAGTGTTTAATTTGATATAATGACATTCAGTCAAAAACGATTGACACCTTGTAACCTGATCATGTCAAATCTCTGAAGAGAAGCAAAGTTGGATCTAGCCAATAATGCCAAAGGTCTCTCTTGTTGTTTCTCTTGACTCTCTACAAGAATGTCAAAACCAGGGACCTGATCTGCTGTGGAGTACTATTGTTTGCTCATCATGTCTGCCTCATCTCACCCAGCTGGATGCTACACGTTAGTGATTGATGAATTGTGACCCCTCATATATGCGAAGCATTTTAGGATGAAGAGATGACTTTTGTGGTGAAAAGTTTAATGAGAACAAGCAATTATAATTATAACATACTGTGCAGTCTAAATTATCCAGCCACAGCATGCAAACCCTTAAGGCTGACTGAGTTGCCACATTAGCCATGTCTGCTATAACCCTCAGCAATACACCAGAGGCACAGAAACCAACAACTGTGTCTTGATATCAGCTATGTTTATCATTGCAAAGCACATTGAAGGAAAGGCCAGGTCTCCTTACTGTCCTCAGAAATCCAATTAGCTCAAAAAGTATATATCACTCCTTTGGATCATTCAAATATTTTGGGAGGCAGCATATATAATTACATAGAAGTATTCATTTTTTAATGTAATAAAGGACTGTGATTACAACATTCTGTTTTATATGGCTTGTGCAGCAGAAAGAGTACTTCTGTGTTTGTATTGTATATACCATATGTGTATCAGAAATACATCTGATGCTTTAGAAAATCTAAATTCACTACCAGGAACTGAAATATTCATGAATCTATAAATCTTGGAACAATGTAAATGTTTTTACTATTAAGAGCCCATATCAAAATGGGTTAAAATCTATCTCCCATTTGCTAATGGATCACTTTTAGCTTTATTAATTAGAAGAAAAACCCCTCCAAATTGCTGGGTTGAAGTGTTAGCCATCACCTCTAGAGAACCACACAAAGAACACAATGACATTCATCAGCTTAACATCAACATGATGGCAAGTGTTCCATGAAAAACAAGCTCCCAAAATCAGTATAGAAATTTGCAGGTAAAGCTAAAATTAATGCAGCTATAGCTGTCAGACAGAAAAAAATAGAAATGGATATTGTAGTTTTCCTTATTGAAAAACTTGTTTTCAGTTTTTCACACGAAAGCAAGTTATCTTTTAATATGTGTCCTTCCCTAAATGTTTAAGCACTACAAGCTTAGAAAATTCTAGCTTTGGGAATTGATTTTAAAAGCTGTTTACTCTCTGGCTGATTTTTCATTGACACCAGGTGGAAGTCAAAATTAACATCCTCTTCTGTAATGGGGGAGACTTACAGTTAAGAGTAAATTTGTCCTTGAAAGAACAAACGTTTGCAGTCTGAAAAGTCAAATATTAACACCTGAAGGTTTCCCAAATACTGTACTTTTATCACAATGCAAAAAAAAAAAACATTCAATCTCACCGATTTAACTGTCAAATGAATATGGAAAGGCATCATAATTATTTAAGTAAATCGTTATTAAGAGACATTGGTGGACGTAGGTCTGGTTTGTATAGTTTCCACTATCTTGCTGCAATGCAATGCACCCTCCATACCGATTTCAACCCAACAGCCATAATGACAGAATTAGTTTGAATTTCCTTTTACTGTGTGCAGATCATTTTTAAGTCATGGGTTTTAAAATCATCAGGTCCTTGTTCAGGAACTTCCTGTAACTTTCCTGGTTCTGTCCATAATCCCTTCTCTGGGTTCATCCCACACTCAAAGCTCTGTGGTAGAAGATAAGATTTATTTCCTCAATCTCTGTCCCTCTTGGCAGGAGGACTTCTCCCTTTCTGTGAGACTTCAAGTATTGATCTTCCAGTCCCACACTCCTAGCAGGGGAAGTATGGTGGAGTGAGGCTTTTCCATTTATCTGAGACACATTGGGGTGCAAATCCTGAGCAAACTGAACATGCTTCTCCTCTCTGACTCTATGATGTAACTCTTAGTCGACTCCTGTCATGGCATGAAGAAGTTCTTCATGCCATCATAGCTGTAAACTCAGAGCTGCACCATGATAGCATGAGGCTACCACATACTGTATCTTCATTATGGTCTTCATTTAGAGGTCCTCCTTTTTCTCCAAGAAGCTCAGGAAAATCTCCCTGGGTGACGTTTTACCTGTACTCTGACTCCAGCCAGGAGTAGTGGGGTTTCTTCTCCATTCTAAAAGACAATAAATAGCCTTGGTTAACTTTGGCTCTTTAGTTCTAAAGTTTTTTTTTCAGTCATTGGCACTGGCAGTGCTTTGCCACCAGGATGTGCGCAACTGACTGGACACATTTACCATTTTTGTGACACCAAGTGGGGAGAAGACAAACAAAGGCATGCTTTGTTATTGCCATGTCTTTTTTTTAATTATTCTTGTACAGTATATACAGGGATATGACTTGCCTAATACAAATTCCATATATATATATATATTAACCCATCCTATATAAGGGTGTCTGCTAAACAAATAATATTAGTAGCAGTAGTCTACTACTGTCTATGGCATTTGTCAAGGTGATCTGAAAACTTTTAATTAATGTTTTAAATTACCACTGGTCATACTGCCCCCTCTGTTTCAAGAGGAGATTGTCTTTGTAGCCTCACTGGCTAAAATAATCAATGTTCTAAACCTTTGTTCATTCTAAATGTTCTAATTAAAAGCTTGTAACACTACTGAGTTGTGTAGCAGTCTATGGACAGTTCATATTTCTTAAGATTTCTATAAATGCTTGTGCTGCTATCCAACAATAAATACACTTAAATTTAAGTTAAAACGAAAACGTCCTTATATGTTTTGGAATTTTGCACTCCTTTTTTGCATTAGTCAATCTACAATTACTGTAGACTGTGGAATAGACAAAATCTGCTTTTTCACAGACAACAAGACAGGTCACAATGCATATAATTAAGTAAATGAACTAAGCCAAAACAACAAAACAATGCTGACTGTTAAACAAAATATGTTAACTGTATGGAAAAGCACTTTGACAGAATCCCAGATTTGCCTGCAACTAATTCAGCCACAGCAGGATGAATATATTTATAGTAAAAGAGCTTCTTTTTCAGCTACTCTCATACTGGCTGTAGTTTATTGATTATTAGGCAGGCGTACTAATCTTCTTAAGGTCATTAAGTGCACTTAATTAAAAAGTAGTTAGACTTCCCTTTGTTCACCAAACCGATTGCAGCTGTTAAAATGAGATTAGTAGATAACAAACTTGTCTGAAAATATAAAGACTATTTTTAATTTGTTTATGTAGTTTAAATGCATAACACTATATCATTGTCATCACATGCTTACTTTACATAAAGAGAGTACACAGAAGCTTCTTATGTAGGTATAAAATCAATTCTAAGAAAATGTTATTGTTATCACTGTTGACTTTTTTTCTTAGATAGACTAGCAAGCTGTTTTAAATCATGTAAAATAGGCTTGTCTGGCTGTAATAGCACAGATTTAAATGTTTAGACAACAGGGATTACCAATATTCTACATTCCTGTCACAACACTACAGTTATTTTCTACATTTTGAATCTAAAAATAAAATTCAGCCAAACTTAAAGTAAATCCAATTTCTGTAAATTTCACATTTCATCTTCATTCTTCTCTTTTGTTCACCTTTGTCTTCTCACTTGTCAAAATTTCTACTTTTATTTGGAATAAAAGTAGAAGATTTGATCTGGAGCACTCAACCTTTGCATCCATTTATAATAACTACAAAACATACATGCAGTATACATACAGTGCCTATGTATTCAGACCCCATTTTGTTGTTTTAAGGCTTGCAACCATGCCACTATAAAATAGCAATTAATGTTATATTCTATATGCAGCCTACTCCACACATTCAAAGTAAAAAATACAGGTAGTGCCTTTAAAGCTAAACTTCAATCTTGAACAATTTTATAACAACTCTTTGTGGAAAGGCACAGGTTATGAGAAGGTTATAAAAACATTTAAATGACCCATATTATCTCTTTTAACACCGTGAAGCCCATAATAATTAGTTGAAGGCACAGACACTGCCTGTTTACAAAAGGTAAACTTGTTGAGGATGCCACCATGAGGCCAACGGCAATTTTGAAAGAGTAACAAACCTTAGTGGGTGAGATGGGAGAAAATATTCTTTGAGTCAATATTATCCTGGTCGTTCCAGAAAAGGGGATTATATGGAACTGAAAAAAACATCTCAGATTCCACATGGGGCTTGCAACCAAGCACCAAAGTGATACTGCAAACATGTGGTAAAATATGTGGAAAAATGTGGAACTTTTTGGGCTACATGTAAAAAATTGCATCTGTTGCAAACCCAGTATATAGTACATCTTGTCGAGATTGTTGGTAACATACAGTAGATGAAGCAAATTACCGGCAAATATTAGAGGAAAACCTCCTTCATAGTTAAAACTGGGACTGAATGCTTTTGCAAGTGTAACAGACCCTGTTTATTAGAAAAGGACAAAAGACTTTCTACAGCAAGGAACACTCACCTCTAAATTAAAATGTAGACTCCAAAACACTTTGTTTTTGTTAATTCTTAAGACAACCTGCAGGAAGTAGACTAAGAGAAAACATTAGCTCACTATTTTTAGAAGATCCTAGGCATGATACTGTATGTGTTTCTATAAATTCTTCTGTTTTCAAAACTCATTAAAGAAGAAAATGGAACTGGTTTGCTTCCATCCATGAACACAAAGTCTTCAAAGCAGATTGCACTGGACCGCTTCCATCCTGTAGTGACACACTGACAAAACAACTATGACTTTCCAATGCCAGGTAACTATAAATAAAGGCTTTATTTATCAGTATGGGTAATTATAGTCATAAGAAGTGAGACCTCTTTGTTCTCCGATCTTATCTGTTCTCAAGAGCAAAGCAAGGCCAATGATTTCTCAGATGGGAAAAACTGGTGGATACTTAAAGTAATGATGGTGAACTACAGTAGGTGCTTGTACTGTACCCTAATCTTTACACCATAAATCTCAAAACCATGCCCTAGCAAGGTGGCATGGTACTGTAGATCTTCAGCTGAGGTGCTCAACCACATATTTGACTATCTGTGGTAGAGATTCCATGGCATCATTCATTACAGACATATCGAATGTCTCGTGGCATCATTTAAAATCCCACTAGACATTCACAAACTGGCATACATAATCTTCCCTCTCTTATTTGGTTTAGGAATTTTTCATTTCTTAATTAATCTTATTTGTCGTGTAGTAAGTTGTGCTTACCTAAATGTGGAGCATTCTCTACCTGCAAAGCGCATCGAGACCCTTGGGATGAAAAATGCTTCTGAGAAGACAAAGCCTTTTCTGTGCATTCAGTCCTATTCTGTGCATGGAGGCCTTTGGAGCCAGAAGAATTCCTGTATGAAAACAGTCCCCGGCACTGATCTTATTTAGTAAATAAGCATTAGGAATTTACAGTATATACTAGTATAGTATATTCTAGACCAAGGCCAGGCAGCTTTAGTCAGCCAGCCTGGGTAAACAGTTGATAGTATCTGCTTCAAAAAGTATCTCATCCAATAGTATCACATATTCTTTAACCAAATCTCCTGTGTTCTAGACTGAAGAGATTTAGCTCTCTTAAATGTCTGGATATTGCAATTCCTTGATATCAGGAATCATTCTTGTTACTTTTCTTAGAACTCATTTTATTACTGTGATTTCCTTTTTGTAGTATGGTGGCCAGAACTGAACACAGTATTAAGCTTAATATAAATTCCACACATTTTTCTATGTAAAGAATAATTCTGTCTGCTTTTTATTACTTATAAACACCCACATTCCTTTTTTGCTTTTTTGTGTAGTTCTCTTCAGCCATTGTATGTTGCTGTGAATCACTCATGAAGTATGTACTGTATAGTTTGTTTCTACTAAAAGTGTAGATTAGTTTGCACTTGTCAATGTTAAACTTAATTTGCCATATCTGCCTAATCCATGCCTCTAAGTCTCTTCGCTATTCTCTTGTCACTGTTTCTATGTTTACACTCCCATATTTTGTATCATCTACAAAATTACCTAGCTTCTGTTCCAGAAGATAAAACATACATGTAGGTACAGATATGGAAGAGCAACCTGACTAAAATGAATCCATGTAGCATATCACTTTTCAAATGTATCATATTAGAAGTTGTATTCCTTAAAATGTTCATTAAGCAGGCCTATCATCCATTTTCAAACATTTCCTTGGATATTGATGGTTGAAAGTCAAAATATATCTATTTAGTATTAACTAGTATTCGTGTATAATTATTCAAATCATTTTAGTAAGTTAATTGAACAGGACCTTTGCTCTCTAAATCCATTTTCAAACCTTTTCTTGTAACCAGTGTAAGACTGACTGGTCTGTAGTTTATGAGTTCAATTCTGTTAAGTTCCTGTTATGTTATGCTCCCATTCTAATGAGCCTACAGTAGCTTGGGTATTTAAATAGCATACCTCAATTTCAAATTTTTAATTGTGACATGTTTGCACCTCAAAATCTCACTTGTTAGGGCATTAAAATGTATATTTTGGACCAATTGTTTAATGATTGTGTCATGGATAGAGGCCCCTAAATTCAGGAATTACTTTCTTTTGTAGATGACTATGCAACATACTGTAGCAATTATAAAGGGGGCTAGAACCCTTCTTGCCCTGCCACAGCTTCTATTTATCTCCCAGAATCACCAGTGTATGCACAGACCAGCAACTATGCAACTTTTTATTTTCTAGTGATTGCAAAATTTAACACTGTCTATCCAACACCCAGGGCACATTATACAAAAAATAACTCCAAAGGACATACATTCCAGATCAGCATGAGTACCCCATTGGACCCCAGTTATCAAACCCAAATGTCATAGAGGAAAAGTTCAGCAGCACTATTCCCCAGAACCACCTCCAGTCAGTAACACTGTGTCCCCCATTTACGCCACAGTGTAAATGTGATGTTTCAAGCATCCTCCTCAGTTACGGCAGTATGAAAATATGTCACTGGTGGTCCTCCCTACCCTGTCTGTCTCCAAGTCCATTTTTGGGTAAAGGTGGGAGAAAGACATCTAGCTTTCTCTGGGGTCTTCCTCCACTGCTCCCAGTGTTTGGTGTCCTAAGTCCTCCTGGGTCCATCTGCTGCAGTCTCCTGCAACCCTTCCATCTCCCAAAAGTTCTCTGCTCACTAGAGCTTTTTAGTTTTTTAGCAAAGGCTCTTGACTCATCCCCCAGGGGATGGAGGTGTCCCTGTGACATTTTGGTTGTGGGCAGAGCTAACTGCCCGGAAATCGTTCAGGAATTTGCTGTATACAGATTGCCAAAGTAATGATACTTTGTTCAGCTGCACACTCTGATTGGTGTGGTAATTCACTGTTGTCTGGACTAAGAGGGCCTTTGATCAAGGTAGTAAAGCAGGTAATAAGGCACAAATCTGCATCAACACTAGGGTGTCACAGGCCCATCAATGCAACATATTATTACTCAGCCCTTGACATTTTCACAAAAAACAACAGAATTGACTAGGCTTACCGTGTGGGAAATTGAGCTGTTGGGAAACAGAAAGTTGTAGCTCACATCAAGAAGTTTGCTTCATTGACTTTCTGAGTACACTGTAGCATTCATTGAGAAGCCTTTGCCTCTAAAAATATGCCAGAGCTCCTGTCAGGACTGAATGATTCCATTAAAATAGTTAACTTCATGAGAGCTCACCCACTGAATTCTAGGATTTTCGCACCACTGTGCAATGACATGGACAGAGAATACAAGAGTTTTTACAAGGTTTTTTGAACTGAGACATGAATTTCAGCTTTTTTTTTTGTGGACAACCTATTTACAGTAAGTTGTCATTTTGCTTGCGTGAAGAAGCCTGGCTACAGAAACAAGCATACTTAGCAGACATTTTTTTCTGCTTTGCACAAACTGAACTTAATTCTCCAAGGTTTCATCATCAATTTGCAAGACAAAGTCAAATAAATAATAAAAAAAACTGAAATTCTGGTCTAGCTGTGTCCAACAAAAGTCTCTTCAGTGCTTTCCAATACTGTCAAAATTCACTGAAACAAACAAAATGCTCTTAAGTAAGCATGTGAAAGGCCTCATATTTGAAGACCTCCATCACCTCAGTCAGCAGCAGGATATGAAGTCTATTTGAAGTTAAACCCCTGTTTCCAAACCTGTCATTTCACAAACAAAAGAAACTGCTGGAGTTGATGTCTGATGGAGGATTGCAGTAACAGTTCAAATGGAAACCATTGGGGATTTCTGGGCACATGTGGTGGAAGAATACCCAGACCTATCGAAGCAAGCCTTGAGGGCATTAATGCCTTTTGCCACAACATACTTTTGTGTTGCTGGTTTCTTTGCACTCACAGCAGTTAAGACAAAGTATGGCCAAAGGCTGGATGCTGAGAACAATGGAAGAGTGAAACTGTCTTCTATTAAACCTAGTTTTGCTAACCTTAATTCCAAAATGCAGGTCTACCCACATTCATTAGCAGGTAAGAAATTATTATTAGTAGTAGTAGTGAATGGTTCCTTGTTTACTAGTGCATCTGTAATACACAAGGGAAGTGACAGGAGTGTGCATATTAAGTCAGGTTTTGAAGGGGGTTCTTGGCTGAAAAAGTCTGAAAAGGCTGCTCTAATTAAATTAATCTCCCAAATTTCTCTTTTTATCAAAATGTGCCACATACTGTAGCCCCACAACTTCTCCCTTCTTTTATAGAATTACATAAACACCAGATACTGTGGTATAATAATAATAATTTAATTAACAAAGAATTATCAATAGTATTCCTTATTTGAAACCCTTCAAACTATAGCCTCCCTCCACTGAATGTATCTAAAAGTGATTTTAAAACAACAAATCATTCTTTTGGGCCCTGCAAATACAGTATTTTGGTATTCTTGAATATCTTACTTTTTTATCTATAGACCTGTCTCTCCTCCATGCTTATACAGTACTTATCACCCTGCAAATTAAAATATGATACTTGTAATATTGACTAAATATTGTAATATTTAAGTCATATTTAAGTCATATACTGTATATTAAAAGCATATTAAGCTCATATTTTATACCGTTGGCATAAACATAAATCTGTTATTTTTATGTTTTAGTAGTAAGAAACTAAAAAGTAGTAAAAAATGTAGTTTATTTCACTTTCATTAATTACTTAGCAAAAGTGTTAACATGGGAGAGTAAAAGAAATGGTCTAATTGTTCGAGTTTCTTCCATACTCAAAATGGTGCATACACTGGTGTTTCAGACACAGAAAAGGCTGGACAATGCACTACTGTAAACTCACAGCTCCCGTCTACTGAATGTCTTTCGTGGTCGTGCATTTTTCTCTAGTAGGCACCTTAATGCCCGACTCAGCCCCGGCCAGCGTTGCTTAGCGACGGCTGCTGGCGTTCCTGAACCAAGAGGTACTTGTCAAACCGAGACATAGTAATACAATATCATTCATCTCCGCTAGACGGGGAATTATAATGATCAAAAAGGCAGCAATATATTCCACAAATTTACGTTTTATTATTATCTTATATGCAGAAAATGGAGAATACCAAAAAGACTGCTTTTGAAAACATGCACATATTATAGAATGCCTGTAAGGTCTGTAAGTTGCGTTTATTTTCTTTGCAGCAAAGGCCGGAGTCCAGATGGCAATGTGCTATAATCAGCTTTGCGACGAAATAGTTTTTAGAAGCACCACGAAGACACATCAGTAGGTAAGGAAAAAACGTTTTTATTCGTAATAAATTAAATAAGTTTGCGCGCTTTTAGTTTAAAATTAAACTTCAATACTATTTTTGTAATAAAAAGCTACTAAAATGTCTCTAAGACCTTTTTACTTGAATGTTGAGACCTCCGTGCATTTCGTTAATGTAATATTTTAAAGTCGTACAATCTTTGATTACGCACTTCTCTCCAGTGCTGTGCAGTACAACGTGTTGAATGTTTGTACTGTGCTTGAAGACCTTGAATGCTTCGTTGAATAACGTGTAGATGTTCAGGGATTTACTGTTTCCAGATACAGTTCATGCTCCTGAAAAAAAAGCTCTCATAAATAAATGTACTTAATGCCCATCATATTGTATGGCTTCTACTGATTAACACTTCGATTTAAGCTAGGAAAGCATAAAATAACAATTGCTACGATTACATTTCCTAATATTTTAAACAAAACTAAGTGAAGGTTAAGTACTATTTTGTTTCCGAATTGCTATAATATTTCTAGCATTAATACATAATTCTAAACACATCATTAAAAAACAAATAATTTCATAACTGCCCTGTTTATACTGCAAATTGTGTACAAATGTTAATGTTATTCGCGTTTACAGTAGATTTATAGGAGTAAATAGTTTTTAACTGTTCAACAAAGTGAAGCGGACAGTGTTGTAAAACTCTTTATGTCTACTAAGTGTATATAAACGACATTATATTTATGCTAATGGCTTGTGTTTTTTTCTATTTCACAGTATGCTATGGTGGCATTTACTAATTTGAACTATTTAGACAGGGGTACACTGACACAATGATACCAGTTTTTTTTCTGAAGAAAAATACTCATAAGGCAAAAGGTTATAATATGATATTGTAACGCAACGGGGGTTCAGGCGGGTGCCCTTGCCGCATTAGGTTGGCCCCCCACCGTCGGGGGCTCGAACCCGGGACTCCCGCGTCACTCAGCAGGGACCCAGCCCGGTGAGCTAAAGAGAGATCTCCTCACAGTCCAGTAGCTGTAGTCCTGCTATCACAGGGAAGGGCGGTGACGTCACCTGCTCTGGTACGCCGGCTCTTACACAGTGCCTGTCGGCCGTAAGCGTTACACTCTCCCCCGCTTAAATCGCCGTCCCCTGCGAAGGGCTATCCCACCCCGCTTCTGACACCAATGTAACGCAACAGGGGCTCAGGCGGGCGCCCTTGCCGCATAAGGTCGGCCCCCCACCGTCGGGGGCTCGAACCCAGGACTCCCGCGTCACTCAGCAGGGACCCAGCCCAGTGAGCCAAAGAGAGATCTCTCTACAGCCCAGTAGCTGTAGTCCTGCTATCACAGGGAAGGGCGGTGACGTCACCTGCTCTGGTAAGCCGGCTCTTACACAGCACCTGTCGGCCGTAAGCGTTACACTCTCCCCTGCTTAACTCGCTGTCCCCAGCGAAGGGCTATCCCATCCCACTGCTGACACCAATGTAACGCAACGGGGGTTCAGGTGGGCGCCCTTGCCGCATTAGGTCGGCCCCCCACCGTCGGGGGCTCAAACCCAGGACTCCCACATCACTCAGCAGGGACCCAGCCTGGTGTGCTAAAGAGAGATCTCTTCACAGCCCAGTAGCTGTAGTCCTGCTATCACAGGGAAGGGTGGTGACGTCACCTGCTCTGGTACGCCGGCTCTTACACAGTGCCTGTCGGCCGTAAGCGTTACAATATAATTATCACAAGTTTGTTTTCGTGTAAGGAAGAGGAATACTCAATTTTCTTTTTTTTTTTTACAGACCTGTCCAGAATTTAACCCAGCAAGAAGCTCAGCCCTCTTCAGCTTTATTCAATGAGCAGGACTGTAAAAACATCACCTCCAACATTGCCATCAGTACTTAGTAAATATTGTTATATTAAAAGAGACCTTTTCTATCAAGAATGATTTGGATCCTCCTCGGGAAAGGTGCTCTGCTATTACTTTATACCGTTACCATTTTCATCTCTTCCTATCCTGTCAACTGCCAGGGCCATTTCCCCAGGCTTGAAAATATAGGGGCTTTTAAAAATGTCACCATTGTGCCATCGCAATCAACATGTGGCATACCAGAAAGGAATGCCTTCTGTCAAAAAACTGTGACAAAGGACAGCCTGCTTACTTGCACTCAGCAATTTTGCATTCAAGAATGTGCCTACAGATCATCTACTCCCTCCTATGTAAACCTTTTTTCTGTAGGACTTGGGACATGTGTGACAGAAGACCAGAACATTTTACGCCCAGGGTCACAGAGTAACTCAACAAGCTTTCTTTTTCGGAACCAAAGAGATTGTTTTACTTCCCCTCCTCTGCAAGACCTTCAATCTACTGGTCTATTTACCTTAGCAGTGTGGTTGAAACCCGAGCAAGGCACTGTAATGTAAGTAGCACAACAGGTGTCTGATGACAGAATGCCCTTACAAATCATAGATCACCTGAATTCTTTAGGTGCTTTTGAACATTTTACAAGCAAAGACTATATCATTTCTAAGTTTTTTTTTCACTGGAGTAATATTTGCATTCTATTCCTCCTATTTACATGGAAACAACAGGTACCATTATGTTTTTACATAACAGTGGGAAAAACGTCTTTAACCTCAACCTAAAGTTTCTCTTGTGCTGCTTTATTTGACATATGGATTTTTTCATCATACTTGCTATAATGCTCACAGTGAAGTGAGCACACAGTGTCTGTTCTCATCAACAGATTTAGGTTTTCCCAAAATCTACAGTATGTGTAATATCTATTTGTATTTGGTGAATACCTGAGTACAATGTACAATGTGCACATACAGTAACACTATCTATTGACAATATCCTTTCCTGACCAAAGAAAAATTGTACAAATGTGCAGTAAATATACAGTATTTTTTATAATACAGCAGGTTTTTAGGGATTTTGTAGTGTAATAATTTATTGAAAATGAGTGGAAAATTAAGAGCAGTTGTTATTTAAGACAAGGGAAGACATTAAGTAAGTATATTGTTTGAATGACGATCATCTTTTTAATCATAAAAGAGAAAACTTACAACAAGTGCCTTGAATACTGAAAGACAAGAAGTTAAACATAAATAAAAATAACTAAACAACAGATTTTAAAAGAGTGGTTTATATGAGGAGTAGTCATTATAATAGCATTTTCCCCAAAATATTGGTTCAGGTTTGCAGAGAACCATATTCTACATATCATAACATTACATTCTTAAATATACAGCGCCTTCCAGGATTATTAATACCCTGATGAAATAGGCAAGGAAAATGTAACAAAATGATTTAGGGATTAGATTGCTAAAAACAGTCATATTTGTCATAAATAATTAGAGTTATAAGGGTTGTGGACTGGCAGCTTGTCAAATAATGAATAATTCTGACAGGTGTGCATTATTGGAGGAGTTTTGCATGGGTCATTTTTTTCTTATGCAGTTAAAAGTGATTCCACACTGAGCGAATGCAATTGGTAATTCCAATATTTATTTTGAAAATAGTCTCAATAAAACATTAAAAAATGTGTTTGTAATGAAAATATTAGTCCTCTTAAAAATGTGGTCAGTTTTGTAATGGTATATACAGTATGTAGAACTACATACATGATTGTTTACATTATAAATGCTATTTAAATCAGATTAAGAAATTAAATAACACAAAATGATGAGAGAATAGGGTAGTGAGCTATAGTATATTTTTGAACATTGTTTTGATCAAATGTTGCAAGCAAGGATTAAGTACTTTCGACTGTAGATGTGCATTTGTGCATGTATAAATCAACCAATATTTAGCTTCTGAATATGACAAAGTGAAAATGTTTTAATGTTTAAGAAGCTGACCTATGGCATTGAAATATGTTGATAGTGTTTATGAACTGAACACTACATTGTACTTACATTATACATTAAAGTAAAATTATTTTCACATGTATCGTTCGTAGCTAATGCTATGCTTGATGTTCAAAATTAGAAGTGGTGTTTTTGATAGGATTTCTCTTTAGTTTAAAATTATGGTAATTGCATATTATAGAAATGCTAGAAAATGTTGACAAATGATAGAAAATGTTTTACGTCCCAGTGTGTGGTCTGTGTGTTTTTGTTATGTTCCACACTGCTGACCTTTGATTGTTCTCCCTCCCCCATTGGCCCACCATTACACCACTGTTCCATATTACATCATCATCAATCAGCCTTTCAGCCAATCAGAGTGCATCTTATTCAGTATAAAACATGGAGGTTTTTAGGAAGGCTTTTTGTTTGACTTCGGTCCTGCTCGGCTTTGGTTATTGCTTCACTTGGCTTCGGCTTCGGCTTCGGCTTTGTGTGTGTGTTTTCTTATAGCTTTGGCTTTTGTTTGTTTCTGTTCGTCTCTTTGTACTTTCGTTTGTTTGTGTGTTTATCCTTGTTTTGCCATAACCTTGCCCTAACATGTTATATGTTCAACTTTTGTGTTCTTTTGTACCCTGTTCCTGTTGATTACTCTCGTTTTCCCTTATTTGTATTCCTAGTTCACTTGTGTTTTTGTGTGAACTTTTGTGCATAAGGTTAGTTTGTTGTTGGGTACATTCTACACACTTAGTTGATTTTGTATTAGTAACACTAGTTTAGTACAGGTGAGTGCCGTTTGTCTTGTATGGTTTTGGGTAGTCAGTGGAGGTTAGCTAGGGTGTTGAAGATGCCGAAGACCGTGTGTTTTGGGTTTTCTTTTGTAGTCAGATTGGCTTTCCCTCACTTTCCTAGCCAGCTCCATTTTGTTTATTTTCTTTTCTTTGGCACCACTCTAGTTCCCTTACCCTGTGTGTTATTGTCTTATTTCATACCAGTCACTTATTCAACTTCAAATCATCACTTTTGCACCCACCCTTGTTATCAAGCTTCCTAGTTCCTCACCAGAACCCATCTGCATCCAAAAATTATCCTAAATGTTACACCCCTTTACCCCTAGACACTTGGGGTCGTAACAACAGTAAGACAACAGTCTGGATATATATAAGCCAAGCAACCATGGAATTTAACTTATTTCACAGAGTATCAAAAATAGCCCAAGCTTCTTGGGCTTAAATGGTCTAGAGAGATGCAGCAACAGGACTGCATCAAGTGACACTTTTATGTGCCATTTTGTAAAAGTACAAAAGGATGCATATGCACTAATAAACTTAATATTTTCTTCAAAACCTGAATACTCAAACTAAAGAATTCTAAAGGTAAGATAAGATATAGTAAATGTCATCAAAAACTAAAAAGAAAGTTAAATAAGTTGATTGCATAAATATTCAGACCTCTAGTATTTAGTGGAAGAACCTTTGTAAGTAATTACAGCCACAAGTCTTTTTGATTAAGTCTGTACCATCTTTTCTCACCAACCTGGTGCAATATTTGAACATTCTTCTTGGCAGATTTGCTCAAGCTCTCTGAAGTTGTTTGGAGATTGCTATGGACAGCAGTTTTCAAGTCTTTCCACAGATTCTCAAAAGGATTCAAGTCAGAACTTTGACTGGGTCACTCAAGGACATTTTCTTTCTTTTAAGCCACTACAGCTTAAGGTGAATTTTTGTCCCAGTTTTAGGTTTTGAGCAGGTTTTCCTCAAAGATTTGCCAGCATTTTGCTCCATCTGTGTTTCCATCAGTCTTGACAGGCTTCCCAGCTACAGATGATGAGAAACACAGCTATAACATAATGCTGCCATCATTATACTTCACAGTAGGGATGGTGTTGTGTAAGCGATGCACTATATTGGGTTTGTATCAGATGTAATGCTTTGGATTTGGACCAAAAAGTTCCAATTTTGTCTTGTCTGACAACAAAACCTTTTGCCACATGTTTGCAGTACAGAGCCACCCAGGTGCTTTGTTGTAAACCCCATATGGCATTTGGGAAGTCATTCTTATTGGTTCCTTACAAACTCCTTTTGTGGAGTGACAAGGATATTGTTGACCCCTGCACATTTTCTTTCATCTCAGCCACTGAAATTTGTAACTTCTTTTAAAGTTAACGTTAGCCTTGTAGTGGATTCCATAACTGGTTTCCTCTTATCCTAGCTACTCAGTTTGGAGTATACAGTACCTTTGAATGTATGAAGTACAGTAGGTAGTGTACAGTATATAACAAATATTAATTGCTACTTCAAAGTGATATCACTGCAATTTTAAAGACACAAAATGTACTGTAAAAACTGAAAGGCCTGAATACATTTGTAAGGCACTGTAAATGTGAAATGAATGCTTTGAGCCGTCTGTACCCATTGGAATGACTGTGGTGGTAGAACTGCTGTTTTTTATTATCATTTTCATGTGACTGTGTGGGCCTAATATGCATTATTCTATTTTTTCTTCCTAGGACTATAATTGAAAAAAGTGTAAGC
This sequence comes from Atractosteus spatula, assembly GCF_055471065.1. NCBI lineage: Eukaryota > Metazoa > Chordata > Actinopteri > Semionotiformes > Lepisosteidae > Atractosteus > Atractosteus spatula. The sequence continues at coordinate 16,688,364 of NC_142707.1, forward strand.
AGCATGTTAGTGTTTATGCTGACTATCTCCGAAGAAGAAATCCAGTTGCACTATGGTGTACCAAATTCAGTGAGAGTAAAGACGCTGGGACGTACATCTCCTGGTCAGTGGATCCATTTGGCTGTACAGGTACTTGTACTCTTGCAACACTGTGTTGAGCTTCAGTTTTAAACATTTATTATTATTTATTATAATAGTTCCTGGAAATATGTGATGAGAAGAAATTAGAATCAGCAACATGATGGCATAATATTAGTATAATTATAAAAATTATAGTTAAAAGAAAGCTAAAAAAATACTTATAATATTTTAAAATAAAATAGGCAATTTTAGAGACAGATAACAGGGATTTAGAATGTACTGTACTTGTTAGAATTCCTTGAATAAGCAACAAGTAAATTGGATAACATTAGAGCATATGACACATTACAGAAAGATACAAAACACCAAGAAAGTGCAGGAAAGCAATACAAAAGCAAACGGAATGCTTCAGTCTTAATTTTTTGTCACCATACCACAACATGGATGTTATACCCTTGGAGAAAGCTGAACGAAGAGCAACAATTAGACCTGGTCTTAGAGGATTGTTATACACAGAGAATAAAACCTCTGTAGTCTAAATCTCAAATTCAGAGGAAATCAAGAGGAGATTTAATCCATGTATATAAAATCCTAATGCCTATAGACAGTATCAAATCCTGTAATTATAATTATTTCAGAATGGGTAACAACAAACAAATTTACATGAAAAGCTGTGTATGTCTGGAAGTCTGGTTTGAGGTCTGAGCTCCTTCAAGAAGTGGTGGTACTGTACTGTATATCATTTTGGGTTCACTTAACTACTAAACTGTCCTGTGAGTAAAAGGAGTCAGATGACCTCTTCTCATTTTGTAAGTCTTACTTTTCTTATTTTGTTCTTGTCCACTGAGATTTCGGGCACTAATGTGTATAGATTTCGGGCACTAATGTGTATCTTACTTTCCAGAAGATCTTTAGACCGATACTTGCAACTATAGTTGCACAATCTCTGTTGTATTGTTGGGTACCATGTAAAGAACACGCTCTAAGATACCTAACATCACATATACTGTACTGTACCTTAACTGTTTCTATTTACATTAATTCTACTTTTATGTTTTTTTCTATATTTCAGTCTACTCTGGAATAGTCTGTGAAACAAGAATAATTTTGTATAGTGTACTGTATAGTAAACAGAGAAGCTTCTTCCCAGCTAAACGTTTGCATTAAAGTAAGGTCAGACTTAGCGTTGTGGTAGGCCTAAATAGAGTTCTGCTACCCGACCTGAGCCCGATGGGGTCCGACAAAGGATCGGGTTTCGGGCTGGGTTTGGGTCAGTTTTTCACGTACTGTACAACTTCAGGCTTGGGCCGGATTTGGGTTTGTTTTCTAATAAGTGAAAATGAATTATTATTATTTAATGTTTTAAATGTAATTGTATTAGAAAAATACAAATCGCTCGTTCTCTCTTTCACGTACAATATGTGTGTAACATATTTGTGTTCTGCTGTGTTGGCTTGCATGATGTTATGACGCAGCTAAAACTAGTAATGCCTGCGCGCATATTTACTTTACTTATAGCACTAGCTTTTTTAGTAGGCCTATAATGGTTAGCAGCGGCTCCCCACTTTAAAAGTATTACAAATTTATAAAATACCAGTTTTTCCTCAGCACATGACATTTTCCGTCTATCAACTCAAGCGCATAGCAGCCGAGCAAAGCATTGTAAAACCACATCTATGAGAATCTGTCTCTGTGTGTGCATGTGTCTACTCAGTCTGAGTGGAAAAGAGTGAGCGATTTTGGGTTTGGGTTTCAAATTTGGCAGTACCATTCAGGCTGTTGGGTTGGGTCTGAAGTTCTCGGGTATGGACCGGGTTCGGGCTTCAATTTCATGCCTGTGCAGACCTCTAGGCCTAAATCCTGACATAAATATGACCAACTAGTTTGTTTTGAATGTGCAAGTGGTGTATTTTCTGAGTTTTTGTTTGTTTTTTTACTCTTTAACCCTTACTCTATTTTCTTTAATGAAGCTATGCCAGGAACAAAGAAAAGTAAATCATCATCACCATAAATAAATAATATATTTCACTTAGTTTGTACTGCATTATACTGTATTGTTCATATTTGTTGCAATTACAGATGAGGACCTAATGTTAACCATTTTGTGACTGTAGAAGAACAATAGAAATCTTGCAAGGCTTGTATAGAGCATTACCAAAAACATTTAAATAAGCACAACTCCATTTACAAAACAGTACATGTCTAATTTCTTATCTCCCTAAAATAAAAATAACTTGTCAACCTATAAACCCAAACAGTTCTCAGTTGAGGTGAAAAAGATTGTGGTGAAAAAGGTGCTAAACATTCACTTGCTACTGAGTTGGCCCAATGTTATTAGTGAAAATCAGATGAATACATGATGATACACAGAAACCTGGAACATGATTGTCTAAACTTAGTAGTAGGTAGTAGTAGTGTTTTTAGAAGAATTTTCTGAATTGTGGCTGAAATATTTTCACATCTCACATAGAAAGAGATAAGTAGTGAAATTATCACACACAGATGCTATTTGAGTTTCTCTCATGTGTTGATCACTTCTGGAAGCTGTACTTCTGTTTTTCTGAAACATTGATCTCCTGGTACTCAAATCTTCTCTATAACAATTACTTGAGTGTTTCCCTAACCAATATTGAGTGGTTAATTGCTCAAAATAAAAGAAATTTGGAGACACTAAACATTTAGCTTTTAGAGAATAAATCAGTGACTCCAGTCAGGGTAGGTCAGAGCTGTTTTACTTTGAATTACAGATGCAGCCAACTAGAATGCGTGTCAAAATTCATGTGCGCTGTAAGCAAGGTGCGGTGTGTTGCAGCATGATTCGGGTTGCCTTTCACTGCCCAAAGAAGATCAATAGGTGGAATTTGCGGTGCATTAGATGCTAGTGAAATGGTATCTCGATTTAATGTGCTTCTTTAAATCCACTTAAAGGGGAACTACAGTCCTAATTTCTCAGACTGGTTATTAAATCTTGGTAACAAAATAAATTCATTGATGGTATAGAAACATTATACTATTTTGAATTTCAAAACACAAAATGGTGAACTTTGTGAATACCGTATGGTTGACATTGTTGTCGCAAACCCCTGGTTTCAATAACTGCAACTTACTTCAGCCCCACTCTCACCACCCATTCTGTGGGACAGTGTAAGCAAATTGCAGGTGTTACTGTTAACTATCTAGAGTATGTTACTACTGGTAAAGTAAAAGGGTAGTTACAGAATAAACTAAAAAAAAAATACATGTTAAAAAAACTACATTATGATGTAATGTTTCACACAGACATGTTAATCTGCATTTCAATCATGCTGCCCTACCCTCCTCCACCATGGTTCATTTGCATCTGAAAAAACAAAGTGGTGGAGAAAGACGTTGTCCTCCTTTTCACTGGTACAACATAAACACACTTTGACTGTGAATAAGATACAGTATCATGTTAAATGAAATGAAATTGTATTCAATAATTGAAACCAATAATGATTTTATTCAAATTCTTATTCAGTTTATTTACAATTTAGACCTACATTCATTATTAATATTAAACTGATAAGACCAGAAACTGCACTTAATCTGAGCCATAGGCTAAAAGCGATTTCAATTGGATTAATCACTCTGTTGTCCTCCCCACTGATAGCTGATGTGCGATGAGCGTACTGGCACACTATGGCTGGCGTCGCATTATTCAGGTGGATGCTACACACTGGTGACGGTAGAGGAGAGTCCCCATATCCTGTAACGTGCTTTAACTGGAGTGTCCAGAAAAGTATAAGGAATTATTATTAATTATAATATAAATTTAGTGTTTAACATACTGTGATATTTAAAGTTCATAAAAAGTCAGTGCAGTATACATATTACTTATTATATTTATTTTATTATTAGAGAGTATTATGCCCAAGGTGCAATTTGTTAAAGAAAATACAATTTGTACATTGGCCAGGAAATTATCCCGGGCCTGCCGCATGGCAGGTGAGAATTCTACCACTGAACCTCCAATGTGTCACTCTGATTGGACAACTGAATTTCAGAGTGGGGGACATTTGGGAATGTAAGTTCATAAACGTTTACGGAGGGATGTTGTAAAGTATTTGTTCCGTTTTTAATTACCAGTGTACAGTATATAGCATAATGTTGGGATGAAATCTCTGGACGTTTGTAAGCTGCTGTAAATTAGTTCATCACTACAGGCTGTTTGACCTGTACTTGTTTCCTTTGTCACCAAATTAGAACATTAGTAAAAGAGAACCTCAGTGTTAGCTCATATCTCATGTTTTTTTCAGTTATGTACAATAACCCTTAAAATTGTCTGTGTGGACCTGACATCTCTTTATTGATGTTCCTCCTATTTTTTCTTTGAAACTACTGATGTTTAAAAGATTGCTGTTTGTGATTTTTTTTTTACAAATTTTATTTAAATTATATCTATTATTTAATTGCATTCTGTTCATGCACAACCATTGGTTTATACTGTGAGAATTAATGTTCAACGGGTATTTATGTGAAATACCTGCATATGACCATTAAAGCAGAATACCACAAACTCAAAATAGGCTACAATTACAGTATGCATCTCGTGTGAGTATTGGAGTGATTCTTTGATTACAGAAAAAACCCAAAGAAAAACTAGTAGTGCTGTATACTGTATGTAATTAAAAAATAAATAATTCTGTTAATGTTCCCTTTTTAATGTGGTTACATTAACATACTGGAAACAGAATTAATTTTACTATTCACATGAACACACAGAAAATACTGATATTCCAATGAAAAATAGGTCCATTGGGAATACTGTAGGCATAGTTATCCTAAACTACAGTAAAATAAAGCGGTCATTAAAATTAATACTGCACAAATGTTTTCAAAAGGTGAATATTGTGCAGTACCTCAACAGCAAATTCTGATATCAACAATTTAACCAAACTGATCTAAGTATAGTGCGGACGTATATTAGATGTAATGCAACTGACTGTACAGTATACTATCATTTACTGTATATCAAAACCTGTTTTACTCTATATTTATTTGCTTTTAAATACAACACAGAACTGTTTGGTTTTAAAGCTACTACGTTACATGTATAATGTATTTTGATAATCAGAATCTAAAATAAAATTGTGATTAATACAGGAGAGCACTAATGGATTATTAACATGCTGCCTGACACTTGGTGCATATTGGATGGCTGCTTTTGTACTCACAGTATACTCATGCCCATCTATTCTTGAATAGCCAGTTATGTAGTATTTATGTCTTGGCTGGAAACAAACCACACAAGGGGGCCGAAAAGGATGTATAGGTAGGCTCCTCCTAACCAGTCCACCTTCAAACCACATGCCCTTTAACATGTCATATGCAACACAAACCCAGACTAAAGGAGCAGTTCCAATTGGAGAAGCGGCACATTCCTCACCAACAGCATATCATACCTGCAAATGCTCAGGAGGCCACAGGGTTCACTGTGAGCTGGTGACCAGTCCATACTCTAAGCCAATTGTACGCGTCCACTTGGAGATTCCTGGTCACAGATAGCTAGTCACATGACCCAGAATTAAAAAAATGTGATCACTGAACTCACACTAAACTAGGGTAAGCATCTTTACCAGGTGAGCGACTCAGAATGCCCACGGTATTCATACTTTTCAGTCTTCCCGCTAAACAAGTACTTTGTAATAAATATGACAGAAAAAGCATTTTAAAGCCTAGGAAAATATTCATTTTTGAGTATAACAAGGTAAAATGTGTATATATTCTTATTTTTATATTATATATCCTCATCCAAATTGGATGTGTGTAGATTTTATTAAATAATAAATAATAAATATTTTTGTGGGCAGTTGTTCATAAAGTTGTATTGGTTAAATAATCTTGGCTTACAGTTTATCATACGAGGCGTTTTTCTCAAGTTGAGCCAGTAGAGATTTGCTTGCACAATTTTGGGAATATCTCTCTTGTCTTTTGTGTCCATTTAAACCTAGTTATGATTTCATCTATCAAAAAATAGCATTTTGATCATTCATTACTGTTTTTACTGATCTTAAACTTATTTCACTCAGAGAATTATTAAATTTGAGTGTTCAAGTTTTGATTCAAATTTAAAATATCCACTTTAATAAAATGTGTATACTGTACATCATTAAACAAAATGGGAAATCATTCAAGGGGGTGAATATGTTTTTAAGGCAATTGTACAGTATGTTTTACACATATAAAAAAAGAAGATATGTAGACTACATACTTGTGTCCTCATGTGTCATGCAAAAGGCCAAGGAAACTGGCTAAAATCAAATATGTCATACCCAGTAGAACCTGACTGGTTATGTCCTGGTATATCTGTTGCTGGTTACAGTGGTGTGAAAAAGTGTTTGCCCCCTTCCTGATTTCTTTTTTTTTTGCATGTTTGTCACACTGAAATGTTTCAGATCATCAAACAAATTGAAATATTAGACAAAGATAACACAAGTAAACACAAAATGCAGTTTTAAAATGAAGGTTTTTATTATTAAGGGAAAAAAAAATCCAAACCTACATGGCCCTGTGTGAAAAAGTGATTGCCCCCCCTGTTAAAACATAAATCAACTGTGGTTTATCACATCTTGGAAAGCTGAGTTCAATTTCTCTAGCCACACCCAAGCGTGATTACTGCCACACCTGTTCTCAATCAAGAAATCACCTAAATAGGACCTGCCTGACAAAGTGAAGTAGACCAAAAGATCCTCAAAAGCTAGACATCATGCTGCGATCCAAAGAAATTCAGGAACAAATGAGAAACAGAGTAATTGAGATTTATCAGTCTGGAAAAGGTTATAAAGCCATTTCTAAAGCTTTGGGACTCCAGCAAACCACAGTGAGAGCCATTATCCACAAATGGCAAAAACATGGAACAGTGGTGAACCTTCCCAGGAGTGGCCGGCCGACCAAAATAACCCCAAGAGCGCAGCGACGACTCATCCAAGAGGTCACAAAAAACCCCACAACAACATCCAAAGAACTGCAGGCTTCACTTGCCTCAGTTAAGGTCAGTGTTCATGACTCCACCATAAGAAAGAGACTGGGCAAAAATGGCCTGCATGGCAGAGTTCCAAGACGAAAACCACTGCTGAGCAAAAGGAACATAAAGGCTCGTCTCAGTTTTGCCAGAAAGCATCTTGATGATCCCCAAGACTTTTGGGAAAATACTCTGTGGACTGACGAGACAAAAGTTGAACTTTTTGGAAGGTGTGTGTCCCATTACATCTGGCGTAAAAGTAACACAGCATTTCAGAAAAGGAACATCATACCAACAGTAAAATATGGTGGTGGTAGTGGGATGGTCTGGGGCTGTTTTGCTGCTTCAGGACCTGGAAGACTTGCTGTGGTAAATGGAACCATGAATTCTGCTGTCTACCAAAAAATCCTGAAGGAGAATGTCCGGCCATCTGTTCGTGACCTCAAGCTGAAGCGCACTTGGGTTCTGCAGCAGGACAATGATCCAAAACACACCAGCAAGTCCACCTCTGAATGGCTTAAGAAAAACAAAATGAAGACTTTGGAGTGGCCTAGTCAAAGTCCTGACCTGAATCCGATTGAGATGTTGTGGCATGACCTTAAAAAAGCGGTTAAGGCTCGAAAACCCTCCAATGTGGCTGAATTACAACACTTCTGCAAAGATGAGTGGGCCAAAATTCCTCCACAGAGCTGTAAAAGACTCATTGCCAGTTATCGCAAACACTTGATTGCAGTTGTTGCTCCTAAGGGTGGCCCAACCAGTTATTAGGTTTAGGGGGCAATCACTTTTTCACACAGGGCCATGTAGGTTTGGATTTTTTTTTCCCTTAATAATAAAAACCTTCATTTAAAAACTGCATTTTGTGTTTACTTGTGTTATCTGTGTCTAATATTTCAATTTGTTTGATAATCTGAAACATTTCAGTGTGACAAACATGCAAAAAAATAAGAAATCAGGAAGGGGGCAAACACTTTTTCACACCACTGTATTTGCTACAGAATGTCACCTGCTTCTTTCATTTCAGGTTTTGCTCTATTTGTGATAGTTGATAACTATCTTTTGTGCAGCTGTTTAAAGTGACTGCCTAAGGGAAATGATTGAGCACCCAGACAAGAAATGTTACCTGTTAGTCATTTCACAGCCCCCCTGACAAAAAAATAAGAATATACACAAAACGGAACATGGTTTGCATTTAAATGTGTTTAGAAAGAAAAGCCAACTGGAGTTACTTGTCCATTGTTATTACAGTAATATCCATGAAAAAAAGACCTATAGTCAGATGAGAAAATATTTCACTTTCCCTTTCTTACTTGCATATAGGGATGCCAATAAGTAATGAAATGAAGCAGCTGTAGAATGTTTGTAATGTATGGGATTGTTGGTAATTTTACTCTCGGAGGATATGTATTATAATTGAGATCAAGTAAGTCATGAATACCCTGGAAGATGAGAGGAAACACGGCTACTTTTAAAGTTTCTGTATTTTTTAGATGCTTCTGTTTTACTCTCTGTCATATCACAGTACCGTTGACAAGTTTTGGCAGATCCCAGCACATAAAAAAGAGCTGCAGAGAGAAAGTTCAAAATGTAAATGCAGAGAGGTACCCATGATTGAATCAGCCTCAAGGGACTGAGACACTCTTAGAGTGCCTATTGAAATCAACATTATCATATCAATACATGTCAGATATGAGTCATTTGCTAGCCGAGGCAAAATTTCTTTATAAATGTTTAAAAACGTACCATTCTTTCAAGTAAAGGTTGAAATACTTTTGATTTAATGTGACTCTCTCACATTAATAAGTCTTTATATTATCAGGAGGGAATCTTGTCGATTTCATTTATAACACAAATGTGTTTTTTTCTTCAGATCCTCTGCAGACTCTGATTTAAGGACTTGTCTGTTTTTTTTTCTTTAAGGATAGAATAACAATGTTAAAGAAAATGCTGAATATATGTTACCTAATGGCTTAGAAAAAATATGATGAACACACCCTAAATCATACTGTATCTGCATTATTCTAGTGAAGCTGAACTTGAGTGTTTTTTTTTTCTGACCTGCAAATTGCTGCTGCTGCTTTGGGAAAGTGTAAAGCATATTGTAAACAAAATCTTTGTGTCACCCGGTTTTAAGCCCTTAGCCAGAATCATTGGTTTCTGAGCTTTGGTCACATGTATTAATTGAATGCACAACAGTACCTACAGTATAACAATAAATACTGTATATAATTCACAACTATTTTACCTTAAAACACTTACCAATGTGAACCATAAAATGTGCTTCAAATGCTATTAAACTATAAACGTATCATCAGAGCTAATTATATATATATAAACAACATTAACAGTAACAACATCAGGTTTATGTTAAAAAATACATATACATTATATATTATAATTGTTCAAGAATCACAGAAGCTAGACAGTACAAGGATAGTGATGTGCAAATGCAAATGTTACGATTTCTATCATAACAGCATTGTGTGGCCATCCATCTGTCTTTGAGAAAGTTTCCCTGGTGAAAGAAATTGGTGCATGCAATTACTTAATAGTGTCAGAAATTTTAAAACTCTGAGCTAAATTGCTTATTAATATATATTCTAACTAATAGAATGTTTCAAGAGCAGAGTAACCTGATGACTGAAGTCATTTATTCTCATTAGAAGTACAGCAGGTACAGAGGTGTATGTTTTGTGTCTGCAATACAAATAAAAGTTTACGTTTTTGGCAGGGTCAGGTTCTCAGTCTGAGACAACCCATGTAAAAGATATTTTAAAAGATATACAAAGATATTTGATACTGTCAGAGAGCAAAATAAATTCTCTGGATTGACACTTCATGCAGATGAAACCTACTTATCGAATGCTATTTTTTCACCATGAACTGCTGTCCCCAGTTCCAATTTAAATGCAATTACAGTATTTAGTATTACAGTATTATAGTATTTAGAATGCACATTTTACCATGCACATTTTATTTCACCATAAACTGTTTTTGAATGAAAAAAGCACAAAACATAATTTAATTCATTTAATTTGAAGTCTGTAACAATATTACAAATATAAAAATTAACACAGAGATGACTTTTAGTCAGTGAGAAAGAGAGATATCTTCACGCAGGCCAACACTAAACTCAGTAAGTTAACACCTTACCTTATTTATTGGTAGGTAGGCTTTGCTAACTTCAAAACAGTATTTTTTTCATAAAATAATCTGGGTCTTTGTGATTGTTAAAACCAACAATTTTTAAATAACTTGCATATTGCCCAGAAAAAATACATGAAATTGATACTTTAAAATATTATTTTTAAAAGGGTAGTACAATCTGTATGACAATATGTAAGTAATCAAGTAAGCATCTTACTTTCCAGGAGTGATCCAGCTTCTACTAGACAGAAGTCAGAATATTAAGGTATAAAATGCCGGATAAAAAGAGGATGCCTATGGAAAAAAGGGAGGGGCACTAGATGGAATTTTATACACCATATTAGAATGCATGGATAAGCTGCTGTGGAAGACTGATGCAATGGGAGTACTATAGTGAAAGTGGCTCTTTTAGTAGACAATTAACTACTGGGAAGTCCCCTCGACCTTTTGAAACCTCTGTAGGAGTGTGTCAAAGGTGTTGTCCCCAAACCTCAGAGTATCCAGAAACAAGAACATACATGTAACCACCTACAGAGCTAGCCACAAGCACAGGCAGCTGGGTGAAAAAAAAAAAACTGAAGCTCAGCCCCGATGTGGAAGGTTGAACTTATAACCTTCTACTGTAGATGAGTCAAGTAGAATTTCCTAGACAGAGGAAGAGTACTACATCTGAGGTCACTGTGATGTCCACAGAGAGCAAGCTGAAGTAAACAGTGACAAACATGAATCTGTCTACACAGGACATGGCTGGGAAAATGATGTGCTGGAGAAGACCTTTGATTTCAACCAACTAATTGCTCAGTCAGAAGGATTTGACTTTGACAGACGTTGAATATAGACCGTAGATGCTGTAGACCCAATGGACTTGGACAAGCCTTTGGCTATTCAGCCAAAGGGAGATTCCACAGAAATTGTATATATGATTGAATCGGCTATATAAGAACTTTGTGCAACTTAATACAGTAAGGGGAAGATAAAAGAACTAATCATTTTGTGGTAGTTCCTCTGGATAATAAGTCCCAAAGTGTGCATTTGGATTTGAGAAGCATGATCCTTCTGTGGCCTAAGTTGTAACCCATGTAGAGACATTTCTTAGTGGCTCATTGAGGACCAAAGACCTACTGTATACTCAACCCACAGGGATCAAGCTGCTGTACTGTTGCTAGTTAGCATGAGTTTAAATAAAGGTGGTGGGTCTAAGACAGCCAAACCCAATGCTAAACAGGTTGATTTGATGTATGGTAACAAAAAAAACAAAACTTTGAAGTATTTTACTCCTGAAGTGTTGCATTAAAAAAAAATGGTTTCACCCAGGAGATAAAATATCACATGCATTTCAGAGAGACTGGATCAGTTTTCCACTTGTTTTCTGTTAAATTTCTTCTGTTCTTACAACTTTAATTTTGTTTGATGTTGGGAAATTGAGGATTCATGGTTTCTTTTTAAGAGTTCACTAGTATATGGAATAACTCCATTGTTCTTGGGTCAAAAAAGCTTGAGGTTCTCAAGAGGATCTGTGTGGACTTCTGAAAATTAAATATCTCTTCTAATTGTGACCTATATCTAATGTCTTGTAATATCAGTGATCTAATGGAGAAGTCAAAGGTAAATTCATTGTCTTTTGAAACAAGGAAGATCACAGCTTTCAGCATACAAGCAGGGCATTACGAGTTCATTGAAATGCCTTTTGTACTGCAAGGTGCCCTTGATACTTTTCAAAGCCTAATGGATCAGGTACCATGTGGCTTGGAAAGGCTTTGTGCTTTTTTCCTGGAAGACATTCATAATTTCAGTAAAACTTGGAAAGTACCCTTGGAACACAAAAAATAGTCATGGAAATGTTACATCAAGCTGGTCTAATATTAAATTCCAAAAAGTGTTCTTTGGCAAAAATGGAAACCACTTCTTTAGGATACCATCTCAGAATTACAATGCTTCATTAGAAGAAAATGTAGATGCATTTAAAAGCTGTCCAGTAACTCAGACCAAAAGACAAGTATGGTTCTTCCTGGCTCTAATTGACTGGTACAAACATTTCATTCCAGACATTAGAAGAAGGAAGCACCATTAACTGGGCTTCCCAAAAAATAATACCCAAATAAGATTATGTAGTCTATGAAACGTGGAGAAGCTTTTCAACAACTCAGAGAAGCTCTGTGCAGTGAACCAGTACTGCAGGGTCCTGATTTTGACAGGCCCTTTGTGATGAAGACAGATGCTTCTGGAGTTCATCTTGGAATAGTATTAATCCAGGGTAAATCCAACGATCTGTGGCCAGTCCTCTATATCAGCTGGACAATTTCCCCAAGGGAACAGAAGTATTCAACTGTGTAAAAAAAAATGTCTAGCAATTAAGTGGGCAATAGACTCACTCAGTTACTACTTTCTGGGACAGAAATTCACACTTGAAATTTGCCACCAATCACTGAAGTGACTGTCCCAGATGAAAGACATTAATTCCTGGTTAACTTGCTGGTATGTGTCATCACATCTGTATTCTTTTGTAGTGCTGTAGTATCATGCTAAGCAATGCAAAAAGAAAGTAGATTCTTAAACACTACTTTAGACTTTCTTTCTTGCTACCCATTGAGAAACTCCAGGAGGGGGGAAATGTGAGAGCAGGTCTCAACCTTGTTTGACAAAACCTTCACTGTTTGCCTTACCATTAGTGTAAACACTAGTATAGCTGCAGAATAATGCATCTAGAATAGAAATATTTTATTTTTTTACTATGTTGTGAATTAATTTTATACTAAGTGTCTAAATAACAATGCGTTAGTTCTTACTTTGCTTTGTTTCTCTCATAAGGGGAGCGATGGGCAAATTCAGGATAAATTCAAAAGTTTGATAACCACTCAGACAGCCTAAGTTCTAAATCTCAGCTGAGAAACTGTTCTCTGCAAATACTACTTTTAAAGAAATTAACAGCTCTGCTAAAAGGTGTATTTTTATTGTACAAAAATTGTTTTTTTTTTCACAAAATTGTATTTGGTTATCGTCATTTCTTCTAGAAACTCCTAATTCCATAGTTAGTGCTTTGTTTATTTCTGATTTGGTATCAGATTTTACTCTCATTATCCTGATGGTAGTTGCCAATAAAACCTCTGACATGATTTTATCTGCAGATCCATTTGTTTTATGGCTCCTATGGAGAATTATGTACCGATTACACGGACATGCTGTTCACAAAGATAAAAAACAGTGAGGAGCTGCCCTGTTCAAAGGAGAAGTGGGCCAATTGGTATACTTACTCAGCAGAAGTAGAGACTGCATTTAGCCTGAAAAGAAATAATAGATTTAATAATAATTTTGAATACATGTAAAAAGTTACTGTCTTATTATGGCAAATGGATCCTTACAAAGTACTGTATAATAGGATATAATGCTAAACTATTTTTTATTGTTGTTAAATGTATCTAGATGAAGCATTTATTGTGTGGCACATCAATGTCACATCAATATTGAATTAAATTTACATTAATACATGGTGAGGTTTGGCAAATTTAGTAAAAATGTTTTCAAATTAAAAGTCAAAGGAAATCAGTTTGTTTTTTACATAAATCAGTGGAGGCAACATTCAGTTGTGAGCTGAAACTGGTAATAGCCAGAACATTATATGAAGAATTTCACTGTAACTTATGTCTTTCAGATGAGGTTGACTAATGGTACTTGACTAGAGTGTTGCTTACAGCTAGGTATCTCAGAATTACAAGTGCAGGTTAGACAGACCAAATTCATTATATAGCCAGCAAATAGTGTGTCACTGCTCCAGGTCATGGTGCAGAGACATAGTTTAGCTGTCCACAGTTCTTCTATTTAGTTCTACAGTATTTTCCTAATATTAAGTGTCTTTATTACGCTTAAAAGTTACTAGGGAGCTAGTTCTGAAAAATTGTCTGTCCATCCCCAAAGCTGAATGTGGATGGGCTTCTAACTACTGAATTATTTTTCTAGATAGAAAATTTGTCTCTCGCTTAGCTGTCTTTTTTAAATCAAAGTAAATCTGAGCTAAAGTTTTGTCTTATGTTTTTACTAATAATTGAATATTGCAATGTTTTTCTTGTAACTGACAATACAGATAATATGCTACAAATATTCAGTATGCATGGGGCAAAATGATTCTAAGTTCTAAAATTCAAAATAAGAACATTAGATTTGTCAGATATTGTTTAAGTGCTATTTGTATCACTGGATTGTTGGTTAGTCCAATACTATACATCTTAGGAAACACATTATAATTTCCAGTGCATTTTTATTTAATACTCAGAAAATCTGACTTAAAGAAATTATTAACAGATATATGCATAATGATTATATATCATACATAAACTGTGTTACAAATAGAACATGTGTTTTTTAAAATAAAATATTAGCCTAGATCTGTCTATATTATTATTTATATTGCTTTGCCTGGTTTTGAGCATCATATTGTCCTAGAATCAAAATATATACTGTATATATATTGTAAAAACATTGGTGTAATGTAAATCAGACAAAAAGATCAAAGCACATTAAAACTTTAAATATTAGTCATGACACCTGCTTGCCTAACAAGTAGATATATAAAAGATACTAGCTCTTCTCACTTTAATCAATGATTCCTAGCTTGGTCACAGAAGCTTGGTTTCTTTGTTCGTGATGTGGCATAGTTTCAAAGTAATGAACAGAAAGATATAAACATCTGTTTATTTACACTAATTACAATCTAAATATAAGACACCTGAAGTATTGTCTAAAAAGAAAAAGCTACCTTTGCTCATCCCCTCAAAGGTGGGCCAACCTTAATGTAATCGGACTGAGACAGTTGTTTGGGAGGTAATTGTGATTACAGCACCAAAAAGACCCTACATACAGTAGCACAATGTTTCCTCTAAAAATGATGCTGAAATGACTAACAATTTACAACCATTTTTTCCTTAATTTACCTCCAGCCTCCTCAGTGCTCAAATTACCTGTTGGGTTACTGTCCTTAATGAGTAGACCTGAATTGCTGGATCTTTGGCTTGTAAGAAGATGGTCTTTCATGACACTCGTGCTTATTCAGTTTTGGAGACAGAGAAAATTGATGTTTTAATGTCTGATATACTGAGCTGGTCTTTTAGTTTCACCATTCACCTCTTAGCTTACTATTTTATTTCTATATTTGGGCATTGCTTACACAAAAATAGTGAGGTGTACATCCCACTCAAAATAAAGAAGTTCAGCAAATATAGCTTAACTGGGCCGATATAAAACTGATCTCTGAGTGGTGAACAGAATGCTTAAATGCAATGTATAGTACATATTGGTAAAAATAGTATCATCTAATACTTAACAATATAATTATATTTTCTCATGACCAAGTTTGAATTTTTTGAATTGATAAACATAAACTGTACCATCTGGTTTACCAGTTACACATTAGTTAAATTCCTCACATCTCTTATGATGTATTATTACTTGGGTTTTTCCTGTTGTCAATGTAGTTGCAGGTCTTCAGTATCTCACAAGGCATAGTTCTCTTCAGATTCATTTATTAAATATCTTCCATTGTTCTGATGTATCAATTTGCTTTTGTGTTACTTCTTAAGACAGACTTTTCCATGACAAAGTACTGTACTTTGATAGTGTATATATGTGTTCTTGGGGTTGTGGGTGAAGAGTAGCATTTTAAATGAAGAAGTACTAATTTCAACAGTTGAGCAGAATGGTGCTCCATTTAACCTTTCCACCAGCCTGTGTAGTTGATTAATAGCATTAATGGCAATTAAATCCATTAGGACTTTTTGCACTTGTAAATTTTCCTGCAATGTTTTAATCATCTTAGAGCTTTAGAAAGACTTGTGCAGACCTTGAAATTGTTATGGGAAAGGCACTTGTTTTAATGAGGGTTAATATTTTTTGCTAGCCTGCAATAGCTGTATAAAGGGGGAAAAGGCACTTAAAAGCATGCTGCATCCCAGCTTGTTAGCAGAAATGATTTCATTTCATTTCAGTCATATCATAAAATAATTTCTATAGATATGTTACCTGCTTAAAGAAAAGTCTGTAAAGAATTATTGCCTTTATTAAACTACTGACATGCAGCTTTGCCCATACATTTCCAACTTCTCTTCTTCCACAAGAGACAATTTTCTTTTCTTAAATAAACTGTCATGCTGGTGTTAATATATTGTTGCTTCGCTCATACTGGGAGAAATCCTGCTGATATAAAACATGTATATGTTAGATTGGTAATAGTATCTTTAGTGTACTTGAGTAGAACAAATGTGTTTCTCTCATGGCTGTGTTAATGTGATAAAGGAAAATTGGCTGTTCATCAGCCTCAGCTGGATAGGGACAGTGAAAAGAGAAGCACATTCTTGGTTATGCATTAATACCAACTTTCAGACAGTTATATTTCATATGTCAGCAGGATTCACCAAAGGCATTGTAAAATGTGATAATATAGCAAATTTACTGAAAAGAAAACATTTTGCCTTATTTAAACGATAACAGTCAGTCTCAGTGTGACTCAGTATAAGCAATAAATAATCTATTCCCCCTGTGTCCATACAGATAGAAAGCAAAGCTTTTACATGTATCAAGGAAAACAATTAAAATGTGGTTGCTTTTCTTGATCTCTCTGTGTAGTTTATAATCCTACCAGTGCCCTTAAAGTTATTCTTACATTTATTTTTAAATTTGGTTATGACTGAATCGTTTAATAAGACTAGTGACTGCTGTTTTATGTGTATTCTTTACTGTACTACACTGAGGATATTGACACAAACATGACATAAATTAATAAAAATCTGCTTTTGACTCAGGTCTATAGAGTTTTCACAATGAGTCCATATACAGTACCATAATAACAAGGACTTTTGTCTACTATTTGGTAGCCCTAGCTGAATGACATTGTCATGATAAAGGTTTGGACAGCAGACTGCATTTTGGAAGATAAAAGTTGTGGAGAAGTTTTTGGAGGGCATGGATCCAGTCACTATGCTACAGTTATAATGTTTTCATAGAGCAAACAGTATGTCATTTAGTCAATATGTCCATGAAACATCTTTTAATAATATAGACTCAAATTAGTTACACAAACAAACTGAAGCCATTTACAACAGAGTAACAAGGAGTATTAGAGAATCTGAAAAATCACTTTTGTGAAGTGACCACCATGTGTTGATGACATTTGGCAGGTTTTTGTGATGAACTCTTAAAAAACAGAAAAACTAAAGTTGTTTTGAATGGCCAATGACTCCTTCTTTTTTGTTAGAATATGCAGAATTGTGCTCTATACTTTAGAATATATTGATTTTCCAATTCATGGCAAATCAACTAAAACATTGTATATTTCATCAGATGTGTTGAAAGGAGAGTACAATAAGCATGGCAGGACATGTGCCAAGTCCACAGTGTGTTGTGCTTTCAAATGTGTTCTTGTAGCCAATGGAGTGAAAATAAAAGAGCTGTGCCAGCAGTCTGAGCATAGACTGTGGCTGTGAGGGTGACGGTTGTGAAAGACAGACGGACCCTTTCCTGTCTTGGAACATATCTTCTTTTTTTCCTTCATGCAAATTACCATTGTAATTGCTGTTGATGGGCTATTATGTTTCATGTAGCCCGAGTGACATGCAATACATTTGAAATGAATACAACTTATCATTTTCAAAAATGAGTTAAATAAAGGCCAGCTTGTTTTGTAAAATAAATCCGTCTTACATCTGCGGCAAGATGTTTTTTTACTAACTGGCAATTAATGACATATTGTCAGTTCCTCAGAGGTTCCTCATTATTTGTTTTGGTAAAGAAAATCGTTTTAATCTGTGACAAATATTTCTTTTTAGGTAATAACTTTCTACTATTCCTATCCCCAAACCCCACCTTTTTATTCTTAGATAATGTCTCAGTTGTAAATGTGATTGTTTTCTTATGCAACACTAAGTTCTTCTTGTTCTAAGCTTCCATCTATAAGTTAAGAGGCTAGGAGTTTACCTTTACAGACAGATTACAGTAAATTCCCATGAGTCCAGGGTTTACAAATCAATATTGCACACAACCACTACAAATTATTTACAAATTACACAGAAGTTGAAACATATTCTTAAACAGTAAAACATTTGGGTGAGGTTGATTAATCTACAATTTTTGTACAACTGAGAAATCCTGTCCAATTTACTGTACATAACAAAACAAACCCAATTTCCAGGTATGTGCAGCACTATGTTCTGCCATTCAGAATGAGGCAAGAAATTAAAGGAACAAGAAACTGCAGTTCCCCTTTAAAACACATTGTCTTATCAGTGCTATAGTATGAATTGTTATTTCTTATTTTTGTTATATAGGGTTTTATTATTATGTTTATCTATTCAATTATAATAAAGCCTAAAGATTGTTAGTTAAGCATGTTTTAAAAATCTATAAAATAAAAAGAAGACAATACAATCAACCCATTCTTCTTCCAATCTTATTACTTTGCGGAATTATTGCTGTGAAAATGTCATCTGAAGTAAGTAACACTTCCCAAAGACAGTTGCCAGGTAGTTGTCTCATTTTCCATAGTCTTTAGAATATACTCCTCCCCTGACTTATTTCAAAGGGGTATGCACAAGACGGGCTATTTCAGCTACACAATAGCTGTCTGAGCAGGCTTTGAGATCTAAGATGTTGAATTAAGTGTCTGTTTGATGTGCTTTTAATGCACTTTCTTGTAAGGTCATTTCAAATGTGATCTTCATAGTCTTCAAATCTGAATGGATTTATTTCATTGCATTTCTAGGATAGATTGGAAAAATTGTGTGATCTACTGTAAACATTTAATTACTTTAAAGCAATATTTCCTAATAATGGGATATGGAGCAGGGGTTGGAAAACAGAGGGTTGAAAAACAGTTACAGTACATTTAATTAAGTGTTTTGTTACATCTTTTCACAATTCACTTTGTATATAATTTTAAACTTCTTTACATTTTATTGTATTTGGAGTTTTGGGTTATTTTTGTAGGTTGTGTACAGTTGCACAATCTTGCTTAGTATTTTAATGTAACTCATTTAATACAGTGTTACTTTTAGTTAATTGATTAAAGTAAATTGAGCATTAAGGAATGAACTAAATTGAGTATTATTAAATTAAAGATATTAGGAAAGATAGTGGAGGATTCGGGTAATAAAGGTGTGGATAGTGTGCTGTTTACAAGTGACAAGGAGTCTTTTATGGTGTATTGCCTTGTGCCCAGGTTACAGACCTCCCTGCTTGAGTGTACAGGGATGGTACAGTACATGTTGGAACAAATTAGATACTGATGAAAAAGTTAAATCGTCGACCCCCAAGACTTCTCTAAGGATTTAGCTGGTAAATTTGAAATATAGATATGATTAAATTTAGGTTTATGAGGCATTGGAGATAATTTTGTAACAAAAGGGACCTATGCAATCAGGATGGGCTGCACTTTATCTTGAGAGGCACCAAGAGACGCCAGGATACAGTGCATACAGTATATCTCAGTTCTTCTAAAATAAGGAATATAATGCCAGAACATAAGTCTTTTGCAGTTACAATAACTATGGCATTATATTTGTAACTGAAACAAAGCTAGAGGAGGGTGATGATTATGAACAAAATAATGTTTACATATTTTTTTGTAAAATAGGCATGATAGAAGGGTTTGTGAGGTAGGGCTATAATGTGTAACTAAATATCATAAAAGCTAGAAAACTGAAACAAAAGGGTGCTGCAAGTTTAGAAAATATATAGGTCAAATAAAAAATAAGGACTTAATAATTGGTGTGTATTATAAACTACAGTATGTAATGTATTGTAGGTGTGGGTGTACTGTAAGTACTGTATCATTGTATTACAGAGAGCTTTTCATTTTTCCATATATAAACTGGGATATTTTGATGGGGGATATAAGAGCTGACAGTGACTTAAATTTTTCTGAAATTGTTAATGATTGCTGTTTAACCCTATTTAATAGTCTCTACTAGATAAGATTATCTTAGTGCCTGATTTTTAAAAACAATTATATAATTAAGAGAATAGATATGATAGAACCACTGCAAAAAATTGTAATACCATTATATGGTAACTTGTGATGAATAATGTGATGAATAAACCTTTAAAGCTTTAATCTGAAATTAATGTTTGTAATGTTATTAAAGTCAGCTACAAAGGAAATAATGTGTGTACAAGAAAATGGACCGCATTCAATTAAAATGCTCAATAACACTGTTTAACAAAACCTAAACAAGGTTTAAAAATCCTAAACAAATCAATCTGTAAATGATTTTGCAGGTAAAAATATAGTTGGAAATAATAGCACTAATCCACGACTCTGGTGACAGAGACTCTGGTGAATTAACGCAATCAAGAAATACATAAAGATAAACAAATGTTAAGTTCACTCTGGATTCATCTTTCTTTTCTAAAACCAATCCATAACACAATCTGTGTAAATCTTCATTATCTCTTTCTAACCTTTCATACCTAAACTGGAGTTAGGACTGCTGGCTGCTTGCTGATGTTAAAGCACAGGAGTTGCATAAACACTTGCGTGTTATCTAAACAGTGTACAGTTCATTCTTCTCCTGACTCCCTGAACTGCAGGAACTTAGACAAAATCCCCTGTCTTCTACAAGACTGCTAATATACTGACTTCTGCTACTCCTGAGGAATATCCAATTATGCACAGGGCCATTTCCTGCCTGTGGAATTCCACATTCCACAGGAGACAAATCAGTCAATAAAGGCATGTGTGACCAATTTACTCTCTAGAAGGAGAAGGCTCTGACCAGGCATCTGTTTGCTCCATCACAATAAGCTTCTCCATAGAAAGTAAATACTCAAATTCAGAGAAATCCAAGATAATGCATGCACATGGATTAAAAACTGGTTAACAGTTAACAGCATCTCATCTTAAGGGACATAAACTCGAATCAGGTAACTGGAAGTAGTGTACCACTGTGATTTTTGGCCCATCATACTTTCTGATCATATCAAGGATTTAGATTCTGGTATAGTTGACAAACTTGGTAAATTTTCTGATGATACAAAAATAAGGAGAACAGTGAACAGAAACAGCAACAGTGCAATACTATACATGCAGTGCCATGCAAAAGTATTCACCTCTTTCCAATGATGTTCCATTTTGTTAGCTCATGCAGGTTTTTCTTTACTATTTCTTTGCTCCATCAGTCTTGCCAAGCTACTCATTTTGTGCTAATGAGAAACAGGATTGTAACATTAATGCTGCCACCACCATGCTTCACAGTAGGGATGTTGATGACTGAGTGATGCACTGTGTTGGATTTTTGCTTCAGATGTTACCCTTTGCATTTACACCAAAAGTTATTATTTTTTACCATGATCCTTTTTCTATTATAATATCACTTAAATGCCATGCAGAACTTGAAATGGTTTTCCCACTCTGCCATATGGGCTAGCTTTGTGGAATAACTGGGTTTTGCACATTTTCTTCCATCTATGCCATTGACCTCTGTAGCTCTTCAAAGCCACTTTTGACCTCACAGTTGCATTCCTAATCCTCCTTTCCCATCTACTCAGTTTGGTGGGATAGCCTGATCTAGAGAGAGTGGCAGGATGGTATAGTAAACATTTCAATTCTTAATGATTGGCTTCATAGTGCTCAAATGGATATTCAATGTTTTAAATTTTTAGACCTTTTTACTGATCTGTGCTTATTTACAATTTTACTTCTGAGTTGTCTTTATAGTTGCAATTCACTACCTGACTGAGGGCCTTACAGAGATTCATGTATTTATTCTGAACTCATGTGAACAACTATTATTGCATAGACAGAGGCCACTCAACTAACTGTCTTATTAAGGTAACCAAAATTATTTTAATTTTGCCACAGCAAAGTTTTTGAATAATAATACTGTATAAGCATTTCTATGACATTATCTATTCTTTCTTTTTGTTTTTTTTTTTGCTTTGAGTTTGAGTTGAGTAGATTGCATATATAACAATATTAATTGATATTTCAAAGTGTCTTGACTGCAACTAAATCCAATAATGGGTGACGTGGCTATAAAAAGCAAAGTAGAACAAACCTTTATGTAGATGTAATGCTGAATCACTATAATGCTTGTTGAATTTCATTGTGTAAAAATGTTTACATGTGTAAAAAAGTGTGTGTGATGTTGGTACAGTATATTATCAGTGTGAGGCAATCCACCTTAGGACTAGATGGTGTGGTGAAAATGGCAGATAAGAATTAATTAAAAAAAGATATTTAATAATGAATAGGGTAAATATAATTATGGAAACATAGATGTTAAAATGATAAAGGCACAGTAAGAAAAACAGGATTAAATAGAAGTATGTGTATGTTATTAATTTAAGTCTGGTAAGCACGGAGAAATTGGAGAAAATTAAACCAGATAATAATGAAACAACTCCTGTTTAGATTCTGGGTGATTTGAGACCATTACTTTCAGAATTGTAACTGAAGTAGCATCTAATACAATGCAAAGCACATTCACTGTTGAAGTTATTAGACTTAAATACAAATTTTGTATTTGTTTATTACTAAGTATTGCTGTAATCTGTTGAAACTCTTGGTTGAATGTCCACATTGTGAAACTACAATAAGAAGAGATTCAGTGATGTATTTTTGTTATGTTTTCAATGTTGTGCTTGTTGCCTATAGGATGAGAAAAATACTAAAAGAAACTGAGGTAATAACTATCAAGTTCTGTTAGGTGCAATTTGGAAGCACCCCGTGGAATAGTCATATGATCTATATAGTGAAGCATCTGGGTTTTATCAGATCACTTGGAACATAAACACCATGATCAGTCTCAATAAAGGAGATCCAGAAAGAACAGGGATCCAGAGTTGGAGCATCTTATGAAGACAGTAGTACAGTATGAATTATCTCCTTTCAGTCACTGAGGGAAATTGATTACTCAAAAGGTTTAATGACATGATCTTTTCTCCTTGAACAATGATTTTGTCCTGAAATATTTCTACTGTAGTCAGTGATATTCATCTTTTGAACCCTACATAATTCTGCTTTCAGTGTACAGGCATAGGTAGTAAGCTCTTCCATCACCTGAGCAGTGAAGTCTTGTCTGTGAGCACAGAGGAGTGTGCTCTTCACATGGATGGCCTTATTGATCAACTTAAGCACCTCATCCAGCATTTGTGATACCAAGCCATGGATGGTGATACTACAAACAGTGAGAGTTTGCTTGATCACCTACACCATCTCCTTCCAAATGTCTTTGGCATGGATCCAGTGTACACATGCAAAAACTTTTTCCTTCGTAGTCTCCATTTCTACTTGGAAGTTAACAAAGGGAGAGAAGGTTCTGCAAGATGGTGGGCTACAATTGAGTTATAGAGGAGGTAGAGAGAAATCTAGTAATATCTAGCTGTTTTTACATTTTGCCAATAAAACCCACCTTGCTTTTGGGTAATGAATTCATTCTTAATGATTTTTTTCTTTTGGAGTTAAAACAATACACTTCTTTTTGATGAAACCATAGCAGTCATTTCTTGTTTAATTCATTCCACAATATGTCTCCTATAATAGGTTTCTGTCTGAAACTAAATATGCAGAGGGACATTATTAATGTTTGGGGTTTTGATTAATTTCAATTATTTATATTTTTCTCACAGGTTTTCTCTTTTTGTAGTTATTATTTTCAGATAGATTTAGTATGAATTTGACATAACTAAGTTTATGCACTGTAATTAAAGCAAGGTCACAGCAGTATTTTACAGAATTTTATTTTTTAGTTAATAATGCAGTTATTACAGAATTAATTATATAGATGAGAGTGACTTCTAATAGTTGGTCAGCTCCTAACAAGGCTGTCGTATTTTTTGTTTGTTAAAAGTTACTTATTTGTTCCCTTATATAGATTTAGTTTTTAAATCTGTTTCTTATTAAAAAAAATAAATATAAAATGATATTCCTTGGTGTCTCTCGAAGTTACTTTTATTTTTTCTTTCCTGTCTTCCCAATTTGTAATAACTATTTGCTAAACGGCTTGAATAATCTGTATACCTCTTGTACCACACTGGGGAAATGTGATACAAAATGAGAAACTTGTGACTGTCAGAGCCATTTCACTTTCCAGTATTTCAAAGAAGAATAGAGATTTAACTGGAGTGTTACGGATACTGGCTACACTGGGGTCCAACAAGTCACAGGGGTTTTCCAGTCTATTGCAGGCTGCACACACACAAATTACCACCAATTAAAATAGTCTGCTTTTCTTTGAAAGTTTAAAAGGGAGGAACTTAGTGAAAACTAATGATAACATGGACTGTAAAATTTGCTTACTTAAAATTAAACATACTGTTATAAGGATTTCACAATTTGAAAGCAATCCATTTTATTTTCACCAAGAAGACAAAAAAGTGAATAAAGCCCTTAATTGAAAGAGAAAAATTCAGCTGTCCTCTAAAGTTAGTTTTACTTTCGGTATGCCAAATGTTGTAGCCTCTTTATTTGATTTAAAAGCTTACTGAGATGCTTTTAGTGCTCTCTAAGTCCTCTTACTGCTTCTACTTGGAGTTTATCAGAAAGGGATCTGGGAGAGTTTGAAAAAATGAAAAGCACTCCTTTTCACACAGGCACTATGGTGCTTTGCAAAACACTTTCCAAAACTGACAATTGAGCTCGGTGAGCACTGAACCTATTTCAAAGGATTGAATGCTAGCTAAATGGGATGAAACACTTCAGAATTCATTTACATCAGCCTGACGTGGCTTTAGATCTTGTGCAGCAAGTCATTGACTGGTTAGAAATTCTGAGGATGATCTTCAAATTCTTCAATCAGTAGTCATGAAAGTATTGGATTCAAGTATCCTCTAGGCAGACAGTTGTCTCCTGTTGCCATTCTCTGAGGGGAATTTTTGGTATCGGAGTGTTTTCTAACACCTTTAAAAAGACAGCTGCATTTGAATGTACAAATTTAGATCTGTTACTGTAGTCATCAAATGTTGTTCCCCAATAGCTAGTTTTTGAAAATGGTCAAATTAATTCATATAAAATGTATACATTCCTTCTTTTCTTATAAAACTAGCTCAAGGTGAGATGCAATTTAAACTTACAACACTTCAGATAAGTACTGTACCTCTTAGTGAAGTAATTGGAACTATACCCTTCTTCTTTACTAAAATTTAAAGTGGGTTATATTTACCTATTGAAGATTCATACTGAATTATAAACTTCATAAAATTTAAAACCTTTAAAAATAAGTAAGGGCTACATTTGTAGCATATTCTCACATATAAAAGGAAAGGAAATATATAAGCCTGTTAATTCACTTTAATATTGGACTCTGTTCTTTCCATTTTGTTTAGATGAAATTATATGCTAAATATAGTTGTTTTTGTGTGTGCATTTGCCACAAAAGTAACAAAAACTATTTCAAAGTTCAGTGTCTTTAAAGAGCCCTTTAGTAGTCATTTGTTTGGTTATGTTAACTAAAGCATCTATAACCCTGGTTTGATATAGCTACATTTTTTGTAAAATCATACTAGAACAAATTATTTCAAATAATAAGAATAACTTACATCATTCTTTTCTTGTGCTAAAGTATGCCACTTCAGTGTGCCTCAACAACATTATCTCATGGGCTAATTGATTTAAAACTGGCCATTATGTATACTGAAAAAAAGAATCAAGTACAGTATGCATCATGAGTTTTATTAAATGTTTTATTCCTTTACAGGTCCATAGTACAAGAGTCACTTTCTTCCTTAATGGCTTAGAAGAAGACAACACTGCTTTTGATACGAAATTATTGGCCAGCCCTATTATGAATGTAAAAAATAATGCCACTATGCGAATTGGACAGAGTTTAAATGGTAAGTTATGTGTTACAACAAAAATATTTAGTTTTTAATAAGGAGTCAGGCAGTTTTAGGTCTTTATAATTTTTTAAAGATACATGTGACCTGCTCTCCACAAATACAGGAATATTTATCATTTATGTTTCTTTCCTGACAATGTGTTTAATAAAGCCAAAGCTAGTCTTTATATCCAGTATATAGTTTTGTAGAAATTATCTCTACACAGTCATTTACTCTTGTCCTTTGGGATAGAGCAAGTGTTTTGGTCATTTTAAAATGTTTTAATGTTTATTTTGTAACATTTATACATTCTCTAGTACGAACCCTTTTTAGATTTGAGAAGCTTTCATGTGTCTTTTCCATTTAAAATGTAAGTGTGGAAATGTATGTGTTAATAGAAAGAGACCCAGACTAAGGAAATATCAACTTTTTTAACTGGTTTGAAAAAAAAATGCATATCTTCACACTTAAAATAAAAGTTTCAGCTAGAGTAATCCTATTAACATGCAAAAGAGGCAGAGTTAAAAACGGAGAGCCTCTGAATTTCTCTGGTTTTGATGTTAGACTCTCCCAAATGATGGTGAAAAAGCTTAGCAGTTGTCATGGGAACTTCTGCTCTGAGTGACTTAATTATCCTCATTGTTGGTCCTATATGATATGCTGCATAATGAAAACGACAAATCTATAAGGAAGCTCTGCGGAGGCATTTCAGTGACTGCTTCGTGTATTTTAACCCTCTTGGATTCCACCAGACTCTGTTATCCAAATCATTTTCATCCCTTCTGTACTGACAGACCAACAAACGACTCTTCTACTGTCCCTTTAAATAAATTTAAAAAATAAAAACGCCTGTACTGTGAGCCAGTGAATGACTGCATGTAAACACTGGCACTTTGAGTAATTTTCTAGTTGTATACCTGTTGTCAGAAAATTGTACAAAATGCTAATAGATCAACATCATCCAGCTAGTGTATCTTTAGCTCTAATAAAAGCCCATATCATGGTAATCCATTGTTTACTGTGGATCTTGAAGTCTCATTTAAATGCAATTGACATTTTTTTTCAGGGACAAATCAATTTATTGGATGGATGCAGGATTTTCGTTTCTATCCCACAACTCTGACAAACAGGTAAAAAAGCTAATATTAAGTGTGACAAGGCAAACTATAATTGAAATATTATTTTGAGATGCAGCTTTATTTTGATTATACTGCTATTTAATTTTCCATTTTGTTATATCTTTTTTAGAATAAAAGCAATAACATATTCATAAGCTGCAGATGTTCCATTCTTTAGATGAGTATACATCCTAAAGATATTCACTTAATTAACTTATGGCTATTGCTCAGGAAGAAAATCATGCAAAATCTTAGCAATACCTTTTACAGTATATATGTGTATGTATAGGGTATGTGTCTTCCAACAAAGACCATTCAGGTTTATGGCATTACAATTCTGAGAAGCAAAACAATCTAAACAGACAGTTTTGTAAGTCTATACTGTATATTCTATATCTGACCAGTATTTCATCTGTATTAACACAAATGGCAACTGTAAAATGATGGAACGTTTTGTTAAGGTACAGTACTGTCTATGCTAGATGTATAAGATGCTTTTATAGTACAGTATATTCATTTTTACAAAACACTCAAGACGTTTGAGTGTTAGAATAGCCAGTAGTGCCATTGAAGCATTAAATCCTTAAGGCATTTGTTTCTTTTGTAACCTTCTTTCCTGATAACTTTTTTGTTGTTTAATATTAGACATCAATTCAGTTTTTCTTTGTCCAGAATAATAATACAATAAAAGTAAGTGCTATTGTAGTAAATTCCACTAAAAGAATTTTTTAAGAAAAAAAAATATTTGAAAAAATATAAAGAAGGAAAGAGACCCTATCTTTCTATGCAGTGTTTGCCTTTGTACTTTCTGGACATTATGTGTTCTGTTTATTTATGGCAGAGAGATCGTTGAAGTGTTTTCTGGCCAGATGCCTCATCTCCACACCCAGACAGAGTGCCGATGTCCTAGTAGCCACCCACTAGTGCACCCATTAATAGAGAGATACTGCATCCCCAATGGTGTTGAGGATACTACCAATGACAGGGTTCTTCGACTGAACCTAGATACCCATCCTCTCCATTATATAAATGACAATGATATCGGCACTTCCTGGATTTCGGCAGTATTTTCCAACATGAGTCAACTGGAGAACGGAGTGACCATCACCTTTGATCTTCAGAATGGACAGTACCAGGTGACAGAAAGGCTGCTTTATTGGCTTAGACAGTCATGATAGTATAAAATAATAAAATGCATATGCTCTGTTAGTCAGGTGTTTGGAACACGCATTTGGAACAAGTACAGGTTAAAAATCATAATAAAGCTTATAATATTGATAGAGATTCCTGAACTGACAATTTCTTGGCTGATATTGTACCTCAAACAGTGATGAATATAACAGAAACAAATGTATTCTTTAAATGGTAAAACATGAATGTCTGTTTGTTCTTTTAAAAAATGGAGAAAGCATTCAGCAGGCATTGTTCTAAAAATTTCCGTAACTCTTCAAACATTATCCTTTTACTACAAGAAAGATGTGACTGGGATTGTTTTCTTTATTTGACCTAAAAAATGTTTTAGCAAAAGTAACACAAATGCTGTTAATTCCGATATGATACTAACATGTTTTTTCACAATAGTATTGTATTTTTGACTGTGTAATGAAAAATACATATTTTTGTGTTTTGATGGCAGATTCACCATAGTTACATTATTACATTTGTGGAAATAGTCCTGAAAAGTCATTTTTTGATCATTTGAAAAAAGAATGATTATCTAGTTATAGGTATCCATATATTTAATCAAAGAGAAAAATATGCTTTTATTTCTGATGGAAAATATACTGTAGCTCAATGGGTAGTGTATTCTACAGGTTATTGTAGGTGGTTATCTACTCATGTGTAACAATACATTAGTAGGCAAAGGAGAAATATCCTTATCTTCAGTTCCTATGTGCATCATTGGTTGCTTTTATAACATCTGGGACCTTATTTACTAAATGGCAGTTGTGAATGTACTGTTTGGAGAAGATGAGTACTGTTCGTTATTATGTATAATTCTGTTTACTGTTCCCATTACCATGTGGAAAATGAGGACTTACTAAAGGAAATGAATAGAGCTGTAAGCACTGCTGGTGCCTAATTTGTATTGAAATAATTATGTGTATGTATGGAAAAAACAGTTTGCTGAGTACTGATACTAACACTTTATATGTTCACAAATTATTCATGAAGGTCTGACAAGTCTTTGCTGCAAGTAAAAATCACAGAAAATACTACTACTGAATGCTAGTCAAGAGGACAGAAACAATTACATTAGGACATAAGTGCTAAAGTAGAATACTGTATATTTCATGGCTTTTAACATAAACAGAAGGGATCAACACATTTATCATATGTTCAAGAACACTACAAAGTATATTTTTAAGATTTTAGCACGGAAAGGGCTTAATAGGGAGTACTAACCAGTTAAGGAGATAGTTCTGAGACCAGGCTGAGCCCAGATTTTACTGATTTCATCCTGGGTCATTAGTTGTCTGAGACATGGATTTGCCTGACCACTGCTAGAGTTTGGTGGACTTTCACTGACCAAAGTGTAAGATGAAAACAGTGACTTTTATATCTTGTTGTCTGGCTGCAAGCTTGCAGTAAGAGGTGCACGGCTTGGTTCTGTTTAAATGCCCTGTAAGGTGCTTCCTGGAGCTTGCTCCATCTCAAATGGCAAATAAGTGCTACTCGTAGGCTAGTGGACACTTTTAGCTATTGAATGTTATAAAGGTGATTAACAACCAGGATTTTAAATACTGAAATGTCAACTTTTATATGGTAATTTAATAAATGAAATGATACAGACAGGCCCCAATTAGCTGGCACAACAAAACAACACACTAATTCTTTCGACACAAGCTAAAGGGTTTTTAATTTTCTTTTTCTCATTGTCCTGCTGTCTTTTGTCTCTGTCCCTACTGAAAATACAGTACCTTCATCTGTTATGAATCAACAGTAACACTAAGACTTTGTGGTGCTCATTTGTTAATTCTGATTTTTAGATGCAGTACCTTTACATTCGGTTTCATAAATGGGGTGTAAACTCCACTTAACATGTGGTATTATGTTTATTTGTTTATGTTATAAAATATCACACACAGTATAAATATCTTATATAACTGTTATATGAATATCTCAGTTATTGGAGTTACAGAGTATAGGAAACATGAAGATTTTTATGTTTGCAAGTTCAGAATTAACACAAAGGGATTAGTAAGGAAAGGAAAGTCAAACTCAAACAGAAAAGGTTGTTGTTGTACTGACAAAGAAGTTCTTAACAGTTAAATTCAGTTGATAAAATTGAGAGCACTTGGGTTTGTAATATTTGTAGTAAAATTGCTGACCAGTTTTACAAACCTTGGAATTAGATAGCAGTGAAACTGTAAAGCAATAAGGTTTCAAGCTGTTCTTCACAGCATAAATATGCTTTAGGAGTCAGCAGTGCGTTGACTGTTACAGTGCAGATAATAGATAATCCTATGCTGTTTAGTATTTCATGCATATTTTCCTCTATCAATTTTCATGGTTCCTTTGCAGGTTTTCTATGTTATTCTACAATTTCTCAGCCCACAGCCCGAAGCTGTAAAAATTCAAAGGAAAAAGAGTAACAGCTCAGAGTGGATGGACTGGCAATACCTTGCTAAGAACTGCAGTTTTTTTGGAATGGAAGATAATGGACCTTTGGAAAAACCAGACTCTGTGAACTGTCTTCAGTTTCCAAGGTATTTTTTTGTTTTTCTTTACTTGATTGCATGTAAGTAATGATAAATTTCATGTAATAAATTCAGTGTTTGAGAGATTTATTTTATTATTTCTTTCTTTAATTTGTTATATATTATAGTTGTAATTTTTGCCTTTATACAAATTTATTTTATTGTTTATAGAAAATAATTTTGTAGTAGTGTTCAACTAAAATATAACTCAGTGCTTAACACACATTAGCTTACACAACGTAAATCGAACATAATCATAATCATCATCACTTTATTTTGTATATGAAAATGCAAATTTTCAGATCTTAGCTGCTGAAGTACTGGTATTTAATTCAAGATTTACTGCTCATTACAAAATGTTTCCTGTAGTACACATCTGGGAAACAACATAACAATGGAAGTAATACCGACTCCTTTGGGTGTTTTGGTACAGTATGCTATGGTTCCTTTGTTAAATCTGCTCACTATATTATTTTATATGCACAGTTTATTTAATAACTTTCAGTAGTTAAATTCACACCCACATAAGAATGGCAAACAATACCAAAATTCTGTAAAGAAGAGAGGATTGTGAAACTTTCAAATGACAAGATGCCTGGACCCATATCATAAATACAGCATATGCAGAATTAGAACATCCTTGCGGACTTGCTTGTGTAATGTTCAGTATACTAAAAATGTAGAAGAATTCAATTCAATATATCTAATCTTGTGATTTCCTAACTTTGTAGGAATTTATGATGTAGAGCTTGTTACTGTACATCCTGTTTTCAGGGTGAAGCAATCTATAGCATTTATAGCACAGACATTAATAGAACTTAATAGAACTAATAGAACTTACGTCAAACTAATTTAATGGTTCTGCTGATTGTGAAAGGAATTTTTACAGCATATATTTTAAAATATATTCTTAAGAAATGCATTGCATGAAAGTCAGATAAAAAGGTTTTTCTAGCTGTGATATTTTTCCACTGTCTAAAATACAATATATTTATTTTATTAGTAAGAGTTCTTATTGAAAGGCATGTCTTATTCCTTTCCACAAACAGAATGTTTTCCTTCAAAATACATTTTGATAAAATAGTATGGGTTAGAAAACAATAAAGCAAGTTATCAAAAGAAGTCCAGGTATGACATTCCATCTTAACATGCAAGAAGTGAAATTTGAGCATTGTGAATGATTTCCTCTAAATACAGTGTCTTCTGGATTTATTTATACTCCTGATAAAATAATTACAAAAAACATCATATACAAGAACAAGTTACAGATTGGAGAATGTGTGTCACATAAATATTTATATACTCTGCAACAGCAGGAACAAGAAAGGGTATACCCAGGACGGAATGCTAGTCCATCGCTGGGAAGACCCATACAATAGGCAGAGACACTCACACATACACCTAGGGCCAATTTTCCCAGAAATCAATTAACCTACTAGTATGTTTTTGGACTGTGGGAGGAATCCACAGCACTGGAGGAAACCTGCAGTATACAAACATGGGAAGAACACACAGATTCCATGCAGATAACACCCCAGGTCCACGATTGAACCCAGGGTCCCAGCACAGCAAGGCAACAATGCTATCTACTGCGCCACCCTTAGAGCAAAGTCATAAATAACTGTATTGCCAAAAATAACTGAATTACAAATCAGAAGAGTTTCACACTCATTCACACATCTAAATATCTGTTACGCGACACACTCTCCCTAGCAAACGCCATAACATTCCAAAACCCACTGTTTCACAATCTCATTCCTAATTGAACCCATCACATTCCCACATGCACCAGATTCCACAAATTCTTACTTCCGGACCAATTATCCAACTACGTCCCTTTCCCTTCAGTATTTAAAGTTCCCTTACACACCAACCCAGGCTCACTATTGAGAAGGCTTCTGAAGTATTCTCATGTGCGTGTTTCTAAACCTTTTGACTATTCTGTCAGGGAACCAATAGGTAGAATTGGAGGATCCTTCTGCGTACCTGTGAATCCTGCAGAATGTGGAGTAGCATAGGAACAATCCAAAACACGTAATCCAGGGGCTTGGTCGATTGGAGAAGCAATGAGTCCGGTAACCAGGGAAATCCAAAAAGACAATCCGAAAAATGAAATCCAAAGAGCGTGGTCAAAAGGCAGGAGCAAAGATTAGGAACTGGGAGATCAGTCAAAAGGTTTAGAAACACACACAAGAGAATACTTCAGGAGGCTTCTCGATAGGGAGCCTGGGTTGGTCTGTGAGGGAATTTTAAATACTGAAGGGAAAGGGATGTGGTTGGATAATTGGGCCGGGAGTGAGAATTTGTGGAGTCTGGTGCATGTGGGAATGTAATGGGTTCAATTACACTAGGAATGAGACTGTGGGTTTGGGAATGTAGCGGCATTTGCGAGGGAGAGTGTGGGGCGTGACAAAGGCGTCCCTTTACATAAAATTTCACAAAATTAGGTGTAGAGTAATATTCAGTTGTTTTGAAAGTGCAATGGAAACAACCAGAACTATTTAGTGGCACCGGAAGATTTCTTTTTTTCTAGGGATATAAAAGGAAATAATACAATCAGTAGTAGCACGTATCACCATAATTAAGGTTTAAGAGCTCTTTGAAGACTGCAGGCAAATGATCATTGTTTTGCAGATGTCTATAAACGAATCCACAAAAAGCTGAATGTACCACTTTCTACTGTAGTCCATTTTTTAGACATTAAACTGGTATAGTGGCCATTCTGCAAGGATGATGACACAATTGTATTTTGCCTTCAAGGGCATTGAAACAAATGTTGTGGGAGACAGCTTTAAATCTAAAACAGTTAAAGATCTCTAATAAAAACTGGCTCTTCAGGATACAATGTGTTGAGAATTACCATTGAAAGCTGCCTGCATGAATGTAATATTCATTGTTTACAAGGAACAAAAGGGGCAACTCAAACTTGCCAGGGTCAGACGGAATGAAAATTACCAAAGTTATATTTCACATAAAACAGAAGGAGCTCACAGCGAGAGAACACTCATAACCATTGTGAAATATTTTTGGGTGTCTATTATGTTTTAGAGTTGTTTTGCATATGTTCCTGGAGCTCTGGACTACATACTTTTTCATGGCTCCATTGCATGATAGTGGAAATTATGAAGTTCAGCAGTTTCAAGGAGAAGTTCAAGTTTGGTTGAAAATTGATATTTTAGCATGATTGTCAGAGGCATAAAGAATATATTGAAATTGACCAATAAATGGTTAAATGCACATAACGTAAATGTTCTCTCAGTACTTACTGTTAACTAACAAAAAACAAATTATCTAAAGGACTTAGAACAATTCTACATAAATGAACATTCATAAATTGCCAATCTAAATTTCCAGAACCTCATAGCACACTACAGGGGGTGTCTTATCAGTGTAATCCCTTCCAGAAGAGGTTTTACAAAATACAACTACAAGGATGAAAGTAAATAGATGACTGTTTTTATTTTATATTTAAACCAAAAAACAGTATCCAATCTGTATAGTTCTGTTACTTGATACTTATTGTTCTTAATCAGGAGTCTGAATAAATGTGGTACTATATTCCTAGAAATGTTATCAGATTCTAATGGATAAAGGGGACTTCAAAATCAAGATTTTACAGCCGTGGAAATTTGTCTCTGTTTTTTTCTTTAAGACATAAATGGATTTACAGTATGCACCAGAAGCTTAGCTAAGTATCATGTCAAACTTTGTATTTTTTGATTCATTGATTTTATTGCCACCCCACTGTCATACTTAAGCATGGGTGAAGCCTGTGACGTTATGAGTCCTGTGTTCCATTTTCCATGATCTGGATTCTCCGTGAGCTTTAGCACTGGCATTGTGTTCCTGTGATGCAGTGGGTGTTCTTTTTATCACTAAAAAGCATGTTTTTCTCAGTAGAAGCTGTTCTCTCAAACAGATTTATATCCATTCATATGTTCTCTGTGAGGTGATAGCTAAGGAGATAGAAAAAAACTTTGGAATGCACTGAGAGAACTAAATGAAATAAACTCATAATGTCAGTACAATACAGAGAATTTAGTATTCACAGTCTTTCAACTTCAGGTTGAGTGTTGCAACCTACTGTAATAGGGAATGATCTTTACTAATGATTAATTCCATGTGTATTAACAAACATATGTTTTATTCATAAGTTAAATAACATTTGAAATCATATTCAAAAACAGTTGTTTTTCCTTTTATTGTGAAATTCTTTCATTTTTACCTTCCTATCTTTATTCAGCAATGTCCCCTACTCCCGTGGCAATGTGACATTCAGTATTCTGACACCTGAACCGAACCGTCGTCCAGGATACAATGATTTCTACAACACACCAGCACTGCAGGAGTTTGTTAAAGCTTCCCAAATCAGGATACATCTACAGGGCCAGTACCACACCACTCCGACTTCAGTCAACTTCAGGCACAGATACTATGGAGTGGATGAAATTACCATTAGTGGGAGGTAAACTGCAGAAGTAGTTTTTTAAATGCATAGATTTATATCCTGTTCTATGGAATATTATTACTGTATGTCTGCCTTTTATAAAAATGTTTTTTTTTTATTTAGAATAATTTGAGCTGGCAGGCTCAAACCTGGCCATACATTTTATTGAATTACATTTGAATAAGCCAATGTTTCTTAAAGCTGGAGAATGCTGTGTACTATGGTTTTTCCTCCATTCAAGTTCTTAATTATGGGCTATTTTATTTAAGTACTTTTTTGTAGCCTATTTTTATTTTGTTTTCAGGTCTTAAAAAGTTGAATTGGATCTGTAATTGGTATCTACTCTGCAGTAAATATTGAGTTTCAGGCCTGTCCTCTTTCAGGTCCGTTAGCTGATACAGTATGCAACCTATTGGACCTACAGTAAGTAGAAGAAAATCTCTCAGGGAGTGTCTGATACATTGTACTTTGTATCTGTGACCTTCATCATAAACCTATTAAGAGTTTTTTAGTCAGAAATAAGAGCAAACATAATAAGTGAGTTGAGGAGAGAATGTATGGAAGCTTATTAATGCCACAGAGAAAAAAAAAACATTTTTTTGCATTTAAACACAATGGTATTGCGTTTAACAGAGAAACCTTTTGTGTTTATACGAGATGACTGAGTTAAAACAAGATACTTTTTGTGTTTATACAAGTGAACATTGTGTTAAAACATGATCATTTGTGAACAATACTGTTATTGCTGGTCAATCATTGAAGCTGTAAGCTCAAATCCACAAAAACCTTTTACACTATCCTTACATCAAATACATTTAATTTGAAATTTCACTGCAAAATGTAGGAGAAGTGCCATTGGAAGGCAGAAGACAGTATTTCTGTGTCAGTTTGTGCAGCAGGAATGTAAAGAGATAGGGGAATGCCAAACTAAAAGAAAAACATTTCCAGGATGGTACACAACCAGTTTGTACATTGTTGGCTTGCTGTATAAGTCTTACTGTCAAGCCATTGTAAATATATTCCACTCAATGTTTAAAGAGTAGGCAAAAAAACATAGTTCATTTTTCTGCAGTTTCACATCAAGAATAACTTATGATTGGAAAGACGTATTTCTACTTTACACAGAAATTAAACATGTTTCACCCAGGAATGCTCCCTGACATGGTGTTGTACAGTACTTCATATATACAAAAGACAGTACATGTGCTTCTGTAGACTAATTCTTTTTGCACAATGAGGAGTGTGATGATATTCTTCTGTTGCTAAAGTTAGTGCTAGTTTGTATGCAACAATATCATTGCATACATATACTGTATATGCAAGATATTTATGTAGTAGGCAATATAATTCACATTAATTATCGTGTTTTCATGCAGTTATCTCATAAACGCAAAAAGTATCTAGTTTTAACACAAAAAGTTTCATGTTAAAATACTAACACAATACTATGTTGGTTAAGTGCAAAACGTTTCTCATTTAAATGCAATACTATCTTGTTTAAATGCAAAAAAATAAGCTTCAGTAAGATTGCATAACATTCTGTAAAAATCTATAAGATGACAATGTTGGATATAACATACTTCAGCTAGTGTGTTCTTAAAGCAAGGGCTGAGTGCAGAGAAAGTCTAAACAAGCAAACAAATTAGTTATACGTACCAATTAGCAAAAGTGATTATGCCTAGTATGAACAAATTACAGTAGACATACAGTAGATACCTCTTAAGACTAGGATTGAGAACTGTTTCCACTTAAATTTAAAAAATGGGGAAATAGCTCAAAGTCCAAATTTCACCTTTTTGTCTCCACAAGTGTGATATCCAAGTACTTGTAATATATACTTCATGTTACTGGTGCAACCTTAGATATAAATCACAAACATGTTTAGCTTTTATGTATATACACAGTTGTGTGTGTTCATTCTTTGCTTTCTGAAATCTAGCTATTGTCCTGCCTTTTTAACGTTTCTGAATAATTCAAGCACTTATTTATTGGTAAATTGATTCAATTCATCCAAATGCAACTGTTTCTGGGACATTACAAGCACAGCAAAATAATTTAACGCAAAGAAAAGAAACTCAGCTATTAATATACTGCACTTTGTTTTATTAAGGCCTAATCTATGTCAAAGCAGTTTGAATGACTGAATACAAAGTGGTTACTGGATGCCTTTTTTAATTCTAACAGAAACATCTTGTCTTTGCTGTGTCTTTATTCCTGATTAAATAAACATTACATATTTTATGGGTATGGTAATTAACTAAATCACGCACAGAGAAATATAAAGTAGTGTCACATGTTCACGTTTTAACAAATAAATGGATTAAGAAAAACTAAGTGTAATGTTACAGATAAAGTCTCGACACCAAGGAATCTCCTCTGTCCTCTATTCTTCTGTTATAAGCTCACATACTGTATGCATACTGTATATGAGACTACATACTGTATATAGTGTATAAATACTGATTTGAGATGCTAGTGGAAGTCAAGCACATTATTAGTGTATTGCATATGTGTTATGTGTTAAGTATAAGTGTTAACTTATACTTACAGTGCATAGGTGTTAATAAATTAAAACTGTATGCAGACAGATGGTACTGTATATGGACATGTTGGTTATTATTGCTGCCTCACAGGCTGGGGCCCTGGGTTCAACTCTTGACCTCGGCTGCTATCTACTGTACATGAAGTTTGTATGTTCTCCCTGTGTTTACGTGGTGTTTATCCAGGTGCTGTGGTTTCCTCCCATAGTCCAATGGCATACTGGTAGAATAATTGGCTTCTGGGAAAAGTGTCTCTGGTGTGAGTGTGTATGTGTTTGTGTCTGTGGGTGCCCTGTGATGGATTGGCATCCTGTCCAGGGTGTGTATTATCCTGCCTTGTACCCATTGCTCGCCAGGATAGGCTCTGGTTAACCTGCAACCCTGTATTGGATAAAGCGGTTAGAAACTGGATGGACATTATGACAAACACGCTTAATTCTTAATTTAAACATTCTCAATTACAATATTGCATTATTCAATAGAACATATTTAACGTAGTTCCCCTTAATGATATTCCCTTTAAAAAGTGATTTTCAATTAATATTTAAAAATGACCTAATTGAGAATTGTACCTCATGTAATATTGAGGTTTTAGGAGCCTGGCTCCCGTGCATTACAAATCCAACTTGATATTTAGTTTGGCATTCATAAATGTTGAATGGAGCATCCATATAATGTTGTAAAACCTGCGCCTCTAGGAGACGGCATTTTGCTTATCAGGGAGAACATTGCCTTCTGACACTCTTTAAAGAAGAGAATGTTGCACAAGTAGTATGTTGTATCTGCTGCTCTAATGGTTGCTGGTATTTGCAGGTGTAACTGTCATGGGCATGCTGATCAGTGTGACACAAGCCTTAGCATCTACCGCTGTTCCTGCCTTCCAGAAAGCCACACCGAGGGAGATAATGTAAGTCCTCAAGGGGAAAGTCAATTATTAATTGCATTCCTTTAATGGCATTCTTTTCATTAACACAATTTCAATACACTGCAATGAAATTTAGGAAGGGTAACTTGTACTTGTTTCCAACAGGCTCACCATAGACAGGAAAAAAAGTGTTTTTTGCAGATAACACAAACTTTCCACTTTTATCATCATTATTTTCTAACTTTATTTAAGTTATCCAGTGAAGATTTTTAGGGGCGATTATATTTATTTTCATAAACAATCAAACAATCAGCAATCAGAAAGTTTTGAACCTAAGAAATCTCACAGCACAAAACACATGCATTTTTTATTGTGTAAACCGTGCCACAGATAAGCAAAAGCAGAAATATAGAAACAATGAGTGTAAAAATAAAAATGATTAATTCATTAAATCATTAGTCTTCAAAAGTTTAAATGTATAAATGTTTGATTTTTCACATTCAGATTTATATTATTTGCCTTCATTTACTTGTACCATTTCCTAATCTGAACCAAAACTGTACCTTTGCTTTCAGAAAATAGATGTGACATTTACTATAAAACTAAAAAATGATAAACAACGTTTTTGCCTCCTGTTGAAAAGTGAAGCCGGGTGTACTCCTGGTGTTTGCTGTTCTGGTCTCGCTCCTAACCTTATCTTTCTCGATAGAACACAATAGAGATGGCTGATATTTTACGGTATAAAAATGACTTAAAAAATTCAGTAGTTCTTATTATAGCCTATGAAATATATAAACTAAAGCACACTTACTGTATATCTTTTTTGTTTAACTTTATTAATGTTACAAATTGCTAGCATCCTAAAGCTTTTCTGACTGTTGCTGACATACTGTAAGTTTTTAAAATACTAGTTCTGAACAAAACATCTTATTCAACATACTGTAGACAATGAGTACAGATAAATCTGTAATATATAAGTATTGTGCTTGGTTAATTTAATTATTTATAACACACCCAATGCATTACTTACTTTTAGATATAGTTTCTCACAGTTGAAGTAGTTTTTTGTTAAAAAAATAAATATTAGCAGAAAGCAAAGCATCCCTTGCAGAGCTTATTGCTCTGATTTAATTACATAAAAAAAGGTTAAATCGTTTTGTCTATTACATTGTATAATTATGTCCCAATGTCACATCCAAAACATACTTGAAAACCTATGGAATTCTAAAGTGAAGAATTGTTTTGCTGTGTGACAATAAGCAAACAGTAAAGGAGAAACCTATGTCAAACTTTTTTGAATGCTGTTGTATACATACTGTAGTTTCATGTGCAAGCACACTACTTAAGATATTCTTGCAAGGGGTGTTTTGCTCAAAGTGACACAATGAATGCTGCCATTCTGTCAAGACCAGATGTCTTCTAATTGCTGTCATTTCATTAAACTGAAAGCCTAGTTTCTAATGACACACAGATATTTTGCTTTTTCTCTTACTACTACTGTACCAATACCACAATTACTACTAGCAATACTGTTACATCAAGCTTATCAATTAAAAATGTGATGCATTGGTAGGGAAGACAGTCCTGTCCTTAAACAGTCCTGTTGAACATCTACTTCCTTTTCATAATAAAATTATATTGTTTGGTTTCTGAGCTATTCCTACACCACCACTAGGGACTCATTGTTGAAGTTTTTGACCTTGGACAGATTGGTGGATAACAATTATTTGTATTGCTTGAGAAGAGTCCGACATTCATAAATGTGTTTTTGTTCATCTTTTTCGATATTTTTGTTAACCATTTGTGGCACCCAGCACACAGCCAGGAGAGAAAAGATGAGGCTATACTATGTTATTAGCTATGTTATTAGTTAATAAATGATTGTGTTTGCTTAACATTTAATTCTGTTGACCATATTGTCCTCTCTGGCACCAGACACCGGTTGCCCAGACTTTTGTTTATTACACTAGTAATAACTAGTAATTACATTGACTTTTAACACAATTTTTACATCCACGGTTAATACTGTATTATGCAGTCATTGTCTTAAGGCACCTTCACTAAGGAAAAACCCAATGATTCCTCACTTTTGTATAACAGTGCCCTTTTTTAATATTTATACCGCATAAGTTAGAAGCCAATTTTTCTTTTAGATCTCAGTTCACAATAATGGCTGTCTATAGAGGAAGATGAGCAGACAAGATACTGTGACTGTGAGATATTCATTTTTTATATGCTACAAGCTCCACTGTGTCTTACAAGAGGGTTAGCAGTCATTTGTAAGTGTTTGGGAAGTTACAGGCATTCCTGTTTTGCCAAGAACTCAGAGAGTACTGGCTGGCTAATCTCAGCCCTATCCCTAGCATCTTTCTGCCAATTGTGTACTCAGAATTGTGGTCACATTCAATTACTGACTGTTAATTAATTGACCCAAACGTAACCCACAACTTCTAGGTAATGGAACTGAACCTGGAGCAAGTGACTTCACTCAAGCTCTATAGTATATTGTGATATGCACCTGTGAGTTGAATCTCAGCTGCACTGAAAATGCCTCAACTTAGACAGTCCAGATGAGGTTCACTTTAAAGTGAGCTAGTAGAAATGGGGTATTAGATGCCATTTACATTATTTTACTATACCACACTGACTGATTTTATGTAAATCTTCTTTTTATAATCCCACACATATATACTGTATATACTGTATGAAAGCATACAGCATGTATTATGTTACCTTCCTGACAGAGACAAACATTAAGAGCTCTGAAATCTATCCTCACAGTGTAAAATATCATATATCTTATCTTTACCAACTCTACACACTAATTAAATGAGTTAATTTTTGACAGATTTTAAGACTGACCACCATTTCTGTTCATGCATCCACATCTTAAATACTTAAACTTTGGCCATATTTATTATACGAAGATGGTGTTCTTCTGTCTCTATAATATTTTTTGGCAAAATAAAGGGATATAGGCTATAAATATTTTATTGCTTCTGTTCTGTTAAATACCATACTGGAAATGACGAATGCAGTGCTAGTTCATTGAATTTTCTAAGTGACATTAAAGTAACAAAAGTCATCTGACATATGTCAAGATGATCAGTTGCGTTTCTCTGTCTGTGGGCTCACTCGTCAGGATTTACAATGTACATTGGCTTCAAAGCAAACTTTCCTCCTCTGCTGTGCTGTTAATACGTCTGTGAAAGCTGACTGGGTAGCACTTCACTCTAGTTATATCTGAACAAACCCTGGGCTAAGATTTTAAATTATTTCTTTTTAAATGAACATGAATGTTAAAATTTCTGTATTTGCAATCTAAACTAGGGATTGTTACCAGGGTTAAAGATATTCATAAGGACAGTTAAGACATAGTGTAGCACATAAGTACTTTTTATAGTTACTTGTATTTATATTTTTATGATATATTTTTTTCAGTTTTTGTTCCTAATCCCATGAATGACAATGCAGAACTTAATTCATTTGAAGAAGTGTGTACAAGTTTATTATTATTTTATTTGGTATTTAGTTTTATTTCAGTAGGTGCCTAGATCTTCTGAAAAATCTAATACTTTAGCAGCAGAAAATGAGAAATGAGAATGTTAAAATGGATTAGACAAGTCCAAGACTGGGTCCCATTAATTTAAGTAAAATCAAACAGATGCAAAGGAAAAGACTATTGCTCCACTAAAACCTGCTGTTAGGTTCTTTTCTTCTCTCATGGCAATTACAGTAACATATTCCAAATCAAGCAATTCACTTGCAGAGCACAGACTTTAATGTATTGCCCACCTTAGTTTTTCATGGTCTTTTGTTGAAATTTCCTATTGCAATGAACCTTTTATTGTTCCCTGCTGTTGTACACTCTTTGATCAAAATTCACATAGTGATCATCTTCATTGCTGGAACTCACTATTCAATATGCAGGACTAATGTATTCTGATGTTTTTTGTTTTATGCACATCTTTCAAGATGCAGTTTAATGTCCAGAAAATTTGAGACAGGGCTGTTTTATTTGATCTTTTGACAGTTTCATAGTTGGTTGTAAAAAATGTAAGATGTGCTCATGTTTGAATATCTCTTTATTGTAACTAAATAAAATCTTGAGAATGTGTAATGAAGCAATATGGATGCATTTGACTTCTTCCGGAAAACAGACAAATGTGACTCATATTCATAATCCAATGTTCAGTCAATATAATGCAGCTGTGGCCTTTTGACCAAAAAATAACAAATATAATGATAAGGACTAAAAGTGTAATGTCGCAGGTGGTGATTTGTCAGAACCCAAGCGCAAGAGGCCAGAGATTGAAAAGTGAAAGGAAGTGACAATGAAATAATTGATTACTGGCCAGTGGAGTTTAATCAGCACAGGCCAATCAGTAATGGGAAAGAAAAGAAATGGGGAGGCACGACGGACGCAGGAGAAGCCAGCTAGCTGCATCCCTGGCGAAAACAGGATGCTAAACACAGCCTGTTGGTCGGAAAAAGGGAGTCTCGGGTACAGAATGAAAGCAAATATTGAGAACCCAGAAAAGTGAACCGACTTTCTTAAAGGGCAACCCCCAAGCTCGGGGGTCAATACAGTGACCACTGAAAGGAATAAATGTGGAATTGAGTGAGGGCCTGAAGCTGAGGCTGCTGTAACAGGAGAGGCTGAGAGCTGAGGCTGCTGCACAGAGCAAAGCACTGTGTTGAAGCTACAATTGCTGCCAAAATCATTCTGCTGGTGGGAAACAGGGAGCCTCAGGTACGGGACAACATGTATGGCAAGTCTCCTGGGAAAGCAGCCAGATGAATTTGAAGGGCAGACTTCAGGCTGAAAACTGCTTCGCAGAGCGAAGGCTGGCTTGAGGCCGCTGAGTCTGCTGCTCAGAGTGAAGGCGGCTTTAGGGCGGCTCTAGACTGCTGCGTAGAGTGAAGCACTGTCTTGAAGCCAGAATTACTGTCAAACATAGTCCGCTGGTCAAAACAGGGAGTCATGGGTATAGGTGAAATGAATGGAAAGCCTCCTGAGAAGGGAGACAGAGGGATTTGAAGGGCAGGATTGAAGCAGAAAACTGCTGTGTGGAGTAAAGAGCTGGCTTAAAGCCAAAACTGCCAAGCAAAGGGAAGTGCTATGTTGAAGCTGAAATTGCTGCCAAACACAGTCCACCGGTCTAAAACAGGGAGCCTCGGGTATGGGAGAAACTGAATAGCAAGCTTCCTGAAAACAGGGACCAAATGGGTTTGCAGGGCAGGCTTGAGGCTGCACAGAGTGAAGTGCCATCTTGTTCAGCTGAGATATGTGGAGAGTGAAAGCAGTACTGCCAGTGAGGAGAACCCGGGGTGAAATTAAAAATGACGAAACGTTGTCATGGTGGCACATCGGTTTTAATTTGAAAACTGGGAATTGAATAATAAGTAGGAAATTGCTAACATGGATCACGAAAAGGGGATCCAGTCAGAGCAACAAACCCTGGAAAACCGTGAGCCCTGAGGCATGGAAAACCATGAGAATGTGAGGACGCCATAAGACGGCTGTTATGACAAAAGTCTATCTAATAAGCAGACTTGTTTTAGTAGTAGCACCATAGAAAATGTGATTATTTTCAACAATATCTGAGCGATTGTTTTATCTCAGGAGATATAAACTATGGTGAAAAGCCATGTTGTTCATATACTGTACATGCAAGTTCAACAATTGGACTGTAGTATTCATAAAGGCTATGAAAAGGGTTAATCTGGCTGTTACCTT
Source organism: Atractosteus spatula (assembly GCF_055471065.1). NCBI lineage: Eukaryota > Metazoa > Chordata > Actinopteri > Semionotiformes > Lepisosteidae > Atractosteus > Atractosteus spatula. The sequence goes on from NC_142707.1 coordinate 16,732,780, forward strand.
TATGTATACTCCTAGAAGGCTAGAAACAATCAGGTCAGCTGCGTTTAATATACTGTAAATTATATAATTATTAAAACCTTGGATGTAGTGTATATGGTGTTTTGTATCCTAAAGCTAGTGCAGTACCTGCTGAGACATTTTACTACCAGCAGCACACTACGCAAGACACAAGTAAATAAGGTGGAGTTATGAGGAGTTAACTACAGCATCAGGACTAGCAGCAAAGCTTTCAAATAGAGCTGGGATCTTTAATAATAGTATAGCAACAGAATTGGTAAAAAAACATCCACAATAATCCAATAATAATAATAAAAGTCCACAATAATCCATTAAACCACTATATTCCCCTCTTAAGGGTGTTGGTACTAAAAGTGTTGTGTAGATGCTCTTCTCAAAATAAAACATGCTTTATACACAAACATAATTCAGTAGCAATCATGTTTTTATCATTTGAAGGGTTGAAGGGTTACTTTAATATGTTAATATGTTTTAGATTACAATGAAGAGGAATGAAAAAAAATAATTTTGCAGGTCATTAAAACATTTTGCTTGGTAAGTGCTTAAGTCAGAGATCTCTAGTGAATTGTATGCACTTTCCACTTTCATTTTAATAACTTCTAATAAACACCTTACAGGTTTTGGTTCCTTATGCTTACTAGGCATGTTCTTTGAGAAAAATGTTTATATACTTCAAATTAAATCACTTAGTATTTTAATTGAGGATTTATATTTCATCCACTAAAGTGTATGATTCATGGATTTGTTACACTGAGAAGTGAAAAGTGCTGTTCCTTTATTTCTACATTTTAATAAGCTTTAAAGGAAAATATAGTGCAGATCTGCAATATTTATATCAAATTAAGTTCATTTAACAGAAAACATGAGCCTAATTTAACACTTGTTAAAAGTAAATTTTGTGTGAACACAAGGAAACACTTCAGAGCTGTAATATTTCAGAACAAAGGCTGGCATTGTGATAGAATCATTTAGCGTATTGGAAACTGATAAGCACTGAAAGGGCTGAATGGCCTGTTCTCATTATTAACTTATGTTCTTATGTATCACCGTCTTCACTAGATGCCTGCTCATTAGGAGCAGCTTTTCTGGAATACTGTAAGATGTAGTACTTCAATCCCATCAAATTTTGAATTCCCAAGCATAGGATTAAGTAGGTTAATTTTTATATCCCCACAGATACCCTACTAAGAATGACTGTTTAGCACCAATACAGTATATGGTTCACCAAACCTCAGAATATGTATTTATAAAGTATTATTAGAAATGTTTTGTGTAGAAAGTATGAAGCTCATGTTAAAATTAGCATACTCTCTTTTTTTGCAGTGTGAACGCTGCATGCCCCTTTTCAATGATAAATCTTTTCGACCAGGAGACCAACTACAAGCTTATAATTGTAAACCATGCCAGTGCTACAACCATGCAAACTCTTGCCATTATGACCCATCTGTGGATGCCTTTGCTGGCGATCATTTCCGAGGCGGTGGTGGAGTGTGTGACAGCTGCCAGCATAACACTACAGGTAAAGAACTGGACTCTCCTCCACACCAACAAGAATTTAATATTCTGTTTCTGTCAGATTTATAAAAATCCAAGTGCAATGCAAATGCCATTGTTATAGTATGTCTTCCCCTTTAAATTCTCCATTTAATCTCATGGATTAATTCTAAAATTGCGTGTCACGTTCATTCAAGGTAATGCATGTGCTTAGATTAGGAACTTAATAGATAGGAAACGGCAAGCACAGATCAGAGTTAAATTGGGCTGATGCAATTAGTATACTATTGCTCTTCCTAATTTGTATCAGTTATCTAGTTTCTTTCTTCATAGTTCACAGTTACTATACAAGTCTTATTCACAGATATTAAAACAGGAGGATTGGCAAGCAATGTGGAAGCTACAAAAGAAATTGAAAATAATTTAAGATTGGGTAAAAATCTGGTTGTTTATATTTTTTGATCAATTGTTGATTTTCACAGCAAACAAATGCAATATATCCATACAAATGTAAGGATAAAGTAAATAACATTTAATTTAATGGCAGTAAATTAAGATTATTCCATTCTTTCAGTAAAAATATACAAATAAGATGAGAAAAGGTTTTACAGTACGTAAAAGATTTAATTGTCAATGTTAACACATTATTATTATCTTCAAGACACTGTGTGGGAAGCAATAAAAATGGCAAACAAAATGGTAGTATATTGTAAGAAAATGGCAGGTTCGGACTAGAGTTACATTCTCCAGGAAGCTGTCAGGAATGACCTGTCACCCTCGGTCTCTTGACTAATTGAAAGAAGAAAATTGGTCAGATGACAATTTATAATCCAGGAAAACAGACACTTCTGGGGGCCTACATCTCTGCTGTATTGGGTTTTATGGTGCCCGACTATGTCATATAAATTAAGTAAACCAAGCCAAACTACTGTAGATTGGCTGAGTAGCCTCCTTTCATTTGTGTCCCTTCTTAAAAATAAGAAAGATAAGTAAAAATACTTACTTCTGAACTATAGAACAGAATAAAAAAATCAGGAACAAAAGGTACACTTTTATTCTCTTTTACATTTGAAGTCCTTGTAGAATGCTCAGATTAGGATTTGGCCTACTAGAATCATACTACAATGCCTTAAAGGTTTAAAGGTACCTTGAAACACAAATGAAAATCAACAATTTACATACCAAGATTACTATTTAATAGCCTCTGTTTCTTTTGTAAGATTCCGAATGATGTAAAAGTGAAATTTAATCTCCAACTTTGACTTACATGTGATTTCTTTGACAAACATACAATATATTCCCAATAAAGAACATAACTGGCTAAGAGTCCCTGCAAATGTTAAGGTATTAGTAGGTGTATTAGTTAAGACACATATTATTAGTGATCCATGAATCACTCAAAATTACACTACTATAATAATGATAACATTTTCCAGACTATGGTGGCACAGTGGCTCACTGATTAATGTGGCTGCCTACATTGGTATTTAACAGTATTTTTTAACCTTTTTAAGAATGTTTGAGATCATAATCTTTTATAAAAGGTTGATTGTGTATATCAACAAGAGATTGTTTTGTCATGTAAAAATATAAATGTTTGGATGTATATTCTCTTTTACAATCATTATTATATACAGAACATATGTTCTGTTTCTCACTAGTATCATTGATTGACAAGTAAAATTTCCTTTATTATGACCAAGAATGACTTGCATTATTTATAAGTTACATTGAAAAACAAGTAATTGATTTCCCAAACAAAAATTGCATTGTTTTTTAGATTTTTAAAAGTATGTTCAAAATAAAGGAGAAAAGTTATGTTTGACAGACATGTATGGTTATCCATATGATGTGGCTTTGCTGAAATATGGCATTATTGAATAACAGATGGAAGTTTAATGAAGTAAAGCAAAATCTGTAACAGGTTCATTGTTTCATATGCTCAGCATCAGTACAGTGGCAGGTAGGGATGAAAGGGGACATTAAAATGGACATCTTGAAAATTACAAATTTCTCACAGGAACTCTCGAGAGAGGGCAGCTTTTAATTTTAAATTATAGCCCTAATATGATTGAATTTTAATCAGTTAACATTGATCTTTCTTTTTTTTTCATTGTTGAAGGAAGAAACTGTGATTTGTGCAAGGATTTTTTCTTCAGGGAAGTCAATGCCTCTCTTTTTGCGGTGGATGTGTGCAGACCTTGTGACTGTGATGAAGCAGGCACCATTAATGGCAGTCTGCTCTGCAGTGGGGTGCGTATTTCTTTGTTAACCTAAAATACACTGTTTGTTTGGAACTCAGATGTCATATTTTAGTTGAAGACAACTTTGGTAGTGATTTATGTCACAGCATTACGTTACTCTTGCCATTTTAAGGTTACGTGGCTTTGTCTCACCACAAACCTCAGTTGCTGATGGTTTTGATGTTACTGAGTTGATGCATGTAATAAATAGAACTTTAGGTATGTGTCATTTAATGGGTTCATAAACCATGTTTTCATTGTGGTTATAAATATCATTTGGCTTAATTTTATGTAAGTTTACCAATGAAAAGTAGTTTAGAAACAAAATAATTCATTAGTATTTCACAGTAGTTGTTGCTGAAAAATTTTAATTAATATTAGGCACATAATAAGAATGCCTTGTCCTTATTATTTAAGCCCATTTGCTTTTTGGGAAAGAAGCTATATTGCTATTTTGCTTAAATGCTATGAGAAGACAATATTACACTGTTTGTAACAGAAAGACAAGCTTAACTCACTTCACACCTTTACCAAATGGCTATGATGTGAATGCTATCAAATGGGATAGTAAAATATTAGATTTCCTGATGCTCATTTTTCACATTCTAGAGTAAATATATACAGTACGTGTAAATATTTTATATGATTAAGTTTATAATATACAGTATTCTGTTTACTTGTATATAATATATACAGATGCAGCCATTCAAACTTCACGGTACAAACCTGTACCACATGCAACTACCCACAAGCCACCGCAGCGTACCGCGGTACGTGATTGGTTGGCCAAAATGACCGACAGAGGCACTCGTGGTGCATTGGTTGGTAGTGAAAAGATTTAATCATTTAATCTCTTTACTATGCACATTTTAATCCGCTTAGTATTGAATATTTATATGGAATTTTACAACAAAGGGAAATTTTAGTAGCTGAGCATAAAAATAGCGCGTCTGATTATCATAAATGATATTAATTTAGGAACATAAACATTATGTAAACTGTATATTGCTGGTCTTGGTAGTTCAAAAATACACACCAGTATTCCATTTCTCCCTAAACATTTTAAGCATCAAAGTCTTACATGTGGTTATTTCAGAAACATTTTTACGTGCTCCTTCTGACCATATTACTGTACGTTTATATACTTTGTGAAAAGTGATTGTTTTAACCTTTTCTGAGAATACGCTCGTTATCAGAGTAAACAAAAGTATACTTTTAGAATTTGATTAATAGGAAATATAATATGGAATCGTGTATCTAAAAAAATTAATAACGATATAATTATATTCATGTACTATTGCACAAATGTGTACTTCTGTTTCACTATTTAGTGGATGACTGCGTCTGTGGCGTGATGGCTTAAATGACTAACTTATAAGGCTGAGGTTGGGTGTTCAAATCCAGCTATTGCCATGAGTTTTCTTTTAACAAATAAACATTTCTTTGAAAAACTAAAATTGCAAATATTATGGACACTATATTGACATTTTTTATATTTCTAAATTTCACAACATGTTCGTACTGTATGTACGCAGCGGTACCGCAGGGTGTAGGGTGCAAACCCACATGAGCCCAAAAGACCTACATTAATGTAGCGCATTCACCCGGCGCTGCGGCTGAAGAGCACCCAGCTAGGGTGCGCGGTGAGGGGCAGGACAGGAGTGCTGGTGGTCAGGATGGGGATTAGGAAAGCCTCTGACCAGTGCAGCTGACTCACTGTGAAACGGGCGTACAGTCTGGGGAGATCGCCCGTTTTCGTGTAAATAGTTCCCTGGTTTCGCACCCCTGTGTGTGCTCCCTTACTCCCTTATCGGAGATTCTCAAGACTTACTTTGTATGATTGGAAACGAATGCGTGATCAGATCAAAGAAATGCTGTGGTGTTACTTTTTGTTAATGAAAAAATAAAGTATTTTTGTTTAAAAAGATGGTTACAAAGAATGTGGACCAGGGTAATACTTTGAGTTTACAGCTTGTCCAAGGTAATTCATTATTAATACTATTAGTACTGTAATATATTTGGTAAAGACTTTGATGCATAAAATATTTCTACATAATTAAAATATTTATGATAAAGGTGGTAAGTTGTGTACTTTTGTCCAACTGAGCAATCTTGCTTTCATAAAATATACCAACTTTTTAATGTATAATGATTAACATGCTGTAATACAAAGTTTAAATTTAAAAGTCTAAAGAGTATTCAACTTAAATTCTTAATTGAATAAAGATTGTCCCTCAGCAGTGATGGGGATTCAAAACCAGGTGTTTTCTGGTGACAACTCAAATGCTGTACGTGACAGGTTAAGCTTTATTAGCTCCACCTGGCAGTTTTACAAGGGGATTCTGGATGCTATTAACATAGTCTAATTTGCATACGATAAAATGCGGTATGACGCAAAATACGCGATATGACGTGTTTTGATGCAACACGCCCACCGCGTTGTACCAAAGCGTACCCAGCTCATTTTCAATGGCTGCATCTGTACTTCAGTGTATACTGTCAATATAATAAAGATTATACTTAGTTTCTCTGTTAAAATGTAGTGATTAATGTAGCATGTTGCTGCAATTCTGTTTAAATTTTCTTGTAGAAAAAAACTGCAGTCTATTTTTTCACCCACCGCGTTTGATGAAAATGTTTGATAAAAATGTTTTTTTTATGAGGGATGCACAAGAGTGCCTGAGCTGATAAAAACCTCTGTGTGGAAATCAGAGTGAGTCCTATAGCCTATAGTTCATATCCAGACTGTGACATTTTCGAATTATGAACTGGATTTCACAGTGGCTGTGTTACTGTGTGTAATTAGTAAGACTCAGTTTTTGTTTATCTGTGTTATAACAAGTTTTGATGTGATGGGGGTTCTTAATTAGAACATAACAGAAACCTATTAATCACAGTCAGATTGAATTGCCTTTTGCTTTAGTGCTTGAATAAGTCTTCTTAGTGATGAAGATGCACAGTCAAAAAGCATTCCAATTCATTTATTAACAAGGTTATTGTGCGGGGTTATAACAAAGCCTCTCCAATGCATAAATTTTTCTTCCTTTGTTTTTATAACTTGAACACAAGGCAATCTCATATTTTAAAGATGTTGCATTCAGCTGCTTCCTTAAGTAAAAGAGATCTAGATGGATCTATGTTGAAAACATCTCCTTTCTATTTTAAAAGAAACTGCTATGATATAGAATGTAGAAATTTAATTACAGTTATTTAACATATGTTAAGACAGGTAGACTGACAAAAAACTGTAGAAACAGTGGGCCTTGACACAGCTTGTGCAAGTTTTCAAAGAAGAAAATTGTGGAAATTAAAAAAGAGGGTTAAAAATGCAGCGTTCCATTCAAAGCTGGTAGACATATATTCAAAAGCTTCACAGTAAAATAATAAAGGGCACAAAAATGGAAACCACCATGCTTTCCTAATTTCTGTTCATGCTAGGGTTAGAATGGCCAGAATCCTTAACAGTACTGTTTCAAGTTATCTTGGCTACAGTACATGGATATGGTAAATGCTTTAGATCATATCAATGTTAGTTATGTTCTATATAATGTTTTGTTACACAACTGCATTTCCAGTTATGATACTTATGCTAATAATCTCTGTGTTTATTTTTAAATCCTCTTTTTACAGGTTCCCTGTTTTATTAACTGTATTTTGACCAAATGCATATACTAGTCCTGATTGATTCAAGTTTAACAACTAACTTTTCATGTGTCCCTTTTCCTTCTGGGAATATAGACAAATGTCAAAGGCTATGCTTTTATTCATCATAGGGGCTGTATTCTCCAATAGATTGATTAAACACAATCTTCCTAATGAGATGTTTCTCAAAATCAATATAAACACTTGAAGGCTCATATTTACTGAATGTAACTTATTTTTTGTACTGACTTTCTATTTAGCATTAACATTCCATTTAGTATATTTTGATCTATTAAATATATGGATAGGCTCTGGCTCCCCTGTGACCCTGAATTGGAAGAAGCAGTTAGAAAATGGAAGGATTTCACAAATAATGTGTCCTTTCAGAAACTGTATTACAACACTGTTTATCCATGATTTGGCCATGATATATTATGAAATAGACAGAACTACAGTGCCACAGTAAATCTTAGAATTGTAATGTACTGTAGGTAACGCCATGATCATTCTACTTAAATAAGTCTTGTCTATTCACTATTTCATAGTAATTTTCTAAATCCAGAGTAAAATAATAGCGTATATCATAATCATTTTCTGCATTCTGAGCTATTTTCATCAAATGCAAATGTGATGTACTATGATAAAATTTGTAGAACGATAGTACACTGGTGATAACTACTTATGTTAGCAGCAGAGCACATATTACCATAGTAAACCCAACTTAAAAAAGTATTGTATTAGTGTATATGATATAATTCTCCTAGCTGAGGGACTGGTAGCCCAGCCATGAGGTTCAGGCTGCCAACACCCCTGTTGTGAAGCGACTAGGGAGTGGTTGCAAGGGTTACATGGGGTGGAAGGGACGAACACGAGAGAGACGCATGACAGGAAATCCTTGGTGCAAGATTTATATGTATAGGCAAGAAGAAGTGTGTAAAGTTAGGATCTCACCTTCCTCCTGTACATCTGCCTGTAATTTTCATTCTTTTTATTCCATTTTGGCAGTTGTTGTTTAAATTGGTTTAGGGCTCCCTCTCTCTCTGTCTGTTTTCATAATATCTTCTAGGTTGTTAGGTCTGAATTCACTTGCAACTACTACAAAACCCCCTTTCAGCAAACCATGATGTAATGAAAGCACCCATGCTTTGTCCATCTTCTGCAACTACAGGTTGACGTTAAGCAGATAGTACCTTTAGAAGGTGCATGTAAGCTGTAATATTCTGAATGTGAGAGCACCTGATTTCCAATGAGTTACACATTACAGAGTGTAATGATATAGTTATTAAAATGTGCTTTATGCTCTTAAAATGATCCAGATTGCACTGATATAGAATAAAACCTTTATCTTTTTTTACAATACATAGTTTCACTAATTGATCTTGCAATTTTTTTTTTCTTTCTAGATTGGAGGGCAGTGTAAGTGTAAGCGACATGTGTCTGGCAGAGAATGCAATCAGTGCCAGCATGGATTCTATAATCTACAATCCTTGGACCCTGATGGCTGCAGCCCTTGTAACTGCAATACCTCTGGGACTGTCAAAGGAGATATTACCTGTCACCAAAATTCAGGTCAATGCCAGTGCAAGGCAAATGTAATTGGTACGTAACAAGCAAGGCTGCTTTTTTTGTCTGGCTTGGCACAACAGAGATAAAGATACAATAAATGCCTAAAAAGATGCAATTTACGACATTTTAGTGCAAGCTTTCTGTATTTTAGAGGTGTTACATTTCAGTGGTTGACTATTGAACACAGTATAATAAGTAGCTAGGTTATACTGTATATATATATCACTTTAAATTTTATTTTTTTAAATGTGTTCTATGACTAAATGATTTGATTAATTTACACATTGCAATACTTTTTAAAAGATATGAACAAAAATTACATTGCCAAAGATCTGTAGTACGGAAAAACATGATTAAATTGTTCACTACCTAAAGCCTTCCTGGCGAATCTGTCTGTTTTATATTAATTTTATTACTAGGCTCAGCCAAATGGATTTTTTCAGAGGTTTTCCATGCTTCTGAGGTCCTTTGTGATAAATCTGTTCCAATTTTTTTATACGCCTTTGAACTGTTTCTTATGAAATGCAAACGAATGGTACTCCGAAGATCATGTATATTGCTAAGTCTGGTTATCAAGGGCCACATAATTTTAATTTTGTAATTCAATGCCAAGTTGATTATAATAAACTACCCCTTTCTCTGTTATTTATCATGCTTTTTACAAGACTCGCTTTTTTGTTTGTTGCTCCCACAGGTATTTTTCAGAAATTAGATTTGATTATAGCAATTTATTACCTCCAGCATGTTTGAGGGGAACAGCAGCTTCATAAGGACAAAATTTATCAAGTGCCCAAAATACACTGTGTACATAATGCACTTTGAAATTTTGATATATGGGAATATTATACAGGGAACATTACTGATAAAGTGAGAACTGCATTGTTGCGAAGCCTATGTCCCAGTCCATACATATGGATACATACACTTATACATTTTCATTTACATATGATTTGATAGTAAACACCATTAACACCGCTGACCCAGATTACAGATACTTTCACTTTCTTTAATAATGCAATGCTTTAGTAACTAAGATGTCCTAAGTTTCAATATCTTCCAAAATAAGTCTAAACTTACAGTTAGAATTTTACAGTTTAGAAAAAATTGGTTGAATGATTTTCATTAGATCATATATTCATGGAAACAATCTTTAAATCAATTCCTTTTTTATCTGTCCTTGATCATGAGTGGGTGGGAGTCACTTTAAGGATAGATAAGGATAAGAATATCAAAGGATAAATCAATACCAGCATATATTATTGTTAAGCCTTTTGCACATTTAGAAAAATCTGTATCCTTCCACAAGTGTCTCTAACATTTTGCTAAAAACCACATAATAATCTGTGGTCTGATGTTTGAGGAAGATAATTAGCTATAAAGTATACGTATGTACTGTAAGATTTCAAACACATTTGATTTTTTTTCTCTCATTGCTATTGCTTGCACACATACTGTACTGTATATTTTATTAATAATATCAATGTTTTTTCCCATACTAGCAGGATTTCCCATATTAGCACTCTTTCTATTCTAAAATGCTTTCTCCATTTGGCATATGGAAATCCTGGGAGAGCTGGTTTCAAAATACATTATATGTGTTGACAGTATTTTATCCAATCAGTTTTTAGACGTGAAACCTGCAGATACAGAAAACATTTACCACTCTACTTCCTTTCTTTGCTGTTGTTTGAACTGTGCTTACCTTTTTTTCTTTATATGCCTTCTTTGCAAATAATGCAAACTCATGATGAAAACAAAATTATTGCCCTACCTGCTTATGCAATCAGGAACAGATGCCTTAACAAAGACATCACATAATTTGTGATACCTCTGTCTTTATAGATGGTCGATAATACCTCTGTAACAACATAAATGTGCTGTGTGAATGAGGTTTTTTTGGAGAATTTGTGGAAACATTTCTGAAACTGTACTGATATTAGCATTTCTCTGCTAAAATGGCTAAATTATCACACTCAACTGATGACTATTATCACATATTGTAGTTAAGTATGTAGTATTTCATACGAAAAAGCATTCAAAACAAACATATATATATATATCATGAAAATAAAATTGTATATCTCCAGAATTAATTTGATTTATAAATGCAATGAAGTGTGTTGAATAACAAAAAACTGTATCTGTAGAAAATAGATTTATAGAGCCCATTTATCTATCTGTCTCTAATCAGTTACAGTACATCATTTATGCACTGACATATTTTTAAACTAAATATACTGTATATGCCTTCTTATAAAGTATTTTTTTATCATATATGGCTGAAATCATGGTAAATTTGATTACTGATTTGGAGAAAGATTAAAATTTTTTGTAATTTATATTGGTGCAGCTGTAAGAAATAGACTGTTTCATTAGAAATATTGTCAAATTACACTTTAAAACATCTTGTGATGCTTTTACCTGCTTTTGATGAGATACCTACAGTATGTAACGATGCAGGGGTGGTCTCCCATGTTGTTGGGGAGTCAAAACCCAGCAGATTTTATGGGCCAGTTTTTAAATAATGAATTTCTAAACACTTGAGAAAGTTTTGTTTAGACAATTGGGCTAGGTAATTTCTTCAATTGAGTAGTTTGGAGATCATTTGAAATTAATGCAGAAGCTGTCAAGAACCACATTCCTGACTGAATCAGATCATTTTCTGTAATTCACTAGGATGTAACTCATGTACTCCAAATCTTTACAAATTGAAGATTTAAGGGTGACGTATAAGACCTACTGGACCTGTGGTTATCCAGGACAAGGGTTGATCACCCCTGTAATAATTTATATTATAAGTGTAATATAATAAGTACTTCTACTATTAAGATAAGCCTACCTATTTCACTTACTGTGAATTGCAGAGACAATTTAATTCAGATTGTTACAACCTTATTTGGTGTTGTTGTTGACTCTGAACCTCAGGTTTAAAAAAAACATTTAAACTGTTTTCAATATCTTTTAATAGGTTTATATCCATTTAAGTGATACTCGTTGGCATAAATTATTAAGAATGAAATTCTCTAAATAAAAATGTTGCAAAAATGTTTTAAAGGGAATGTGGTGAGAAAATAATTGATAACACCGATCCTTGGTGAAAAGACATACAAATTATAAAAAGGATGCTTTGGAATTCATACAGTAATTAGGGAGATGGTAAACCCTTGCTTCTGGACTATTTCTAGTACATTAAATAAACATTCTGTTGGATGGAGGGATAAACCTGGATTTTACACATACACCAGCTCTTGCCACCCACTTGCAAAAAAACTCAATTGCCACTCAATTACGTAAAAAACAAGGGAAATTGTGAGCATTATTAAAATGGCAATGTGGCGCTGGATGTCATGATTAAGTATACAGGAAGGCTCAGTACCTCACAGCACCTATGTCACCAGACACATTGGTTGCAATTTATTTATTTTCCTCTTGCCTTTTAGCATGCTTGAAGTAATAAATGTATTTGAATTTGTTTACCCCTTTTAAAAATAAGAAATATATGTTTGCACATGAAAAAGGTGTGGATTGGAGCTGTAGGTAAATAGCAATAATTAATTCTACAAGTTAAAACATTGTTTTATGAAATTTCAAATGATGCTGGCAAAAAAGTATGCTGTATAGAAATATCTGTAAATTCATAAAATAAGGCCTTTGAAATTGAATAAAAAAGAGGAGGAATGTGCTGTAAATGCCAAATGCACTAAGTTCTCTGTACTTGTTAACGTTAAATGTGATGCCCTCTAGGCTTTGCTCAGTAACATTAGGAATAGATTACCTGTCAGGAATATGTATGGCATATTCAAATAAGTACTATGCATATTTTTAAAACTTGATATGATATGAATCCATGTAGACCTGTTTTAATAGTTTAAAATGAGCTGTAATTCTTTTCAACCTCACAGTTATTTTTACATTTTGCCGCCTTTCATGTACTATTTAATTTATTTATTTTTCTTAGGGAAATTAAATGTTATGCCTGAGGTTAGTCATCCATCAATGTAAAAGGACCTTGCCTAATGTTGAAATTTGCAGTTTTTTTCTCTTTTTCTTGCTTTATATTTTACTTATTTGATTATTTAGGTGTATATTGTACTTAATAGAAGTCACTGTTGTTTCTGTTGTTCATACAGACAAAACAGATACCTCTTACTGTATTTACTGTACATAAGCTTGACAGCAGCAATCTCAATTAAATAGACCACCAGATTTAGGAAGACCACATTTTTTCCTGGAACCATACAATAGTGCTGCCATTTGACTAATGTAAGGTTTACAGTATATACTGTGTATAGGCTGTGTGGATACAATTCAGTGTGTTTATGTCCCAGAATATGTATCTGTGAGAGTGGCTTAGTGGTTTGCCTTTACAGGGTGTGGTTACTCTGCTTGTGAGACAATGGAACTCATTTGCAATAATATATTCAAATCACGGCATATTGTAGCTGTGATGCCCTGGCTGTTTTTACTGTGAATCAAGAGAGATTTGGGTATGTTAATGGTCAAAAATGGCAGTTTGCATGAAAATTCACTTTTTGATGATACATCAAGATTCTCCAAGACAGACTTCTGTTTCATCTGTCCAATGAGGACAGGTCTTTCAAGAGAAGACAGATGCCTGGTCTTTTGTACAAAGAAATTCAAGGCATTCAAGGTAATTCTGCCTTTCTGGCCTTCAAACAATACGAGACTATTCAGCCCATTTGGTAGATAATACAAAGATATAATCTACTGTATGCCAATAACAGGTTGGAAATTCTTGTATTCGGCCCATCTCTAGCTTATGTGGTAGTCGGTACCTAATTGATTCAACAATCTCATCAAAAAAAAAAGCCAGGGTATCAGCTTCAACAACATTGAAGGTTATCTTCTTCAATTCTCACACAACCCACTGGGTAAATAAGTGCTTCCCGTTCTCTGTTTTAAATGCATTTTCATGTACTGTAGTTTCCATTTGGGTTCCCTGGTTTGTGATTCACTTTTTATTCTGACAAAGCCCACTGTGTTCACTTTGGGAATACCATTGAGGATTGTGAATACTTGTTTGAGATCTCCTCTTAGACTTCTCTACAACTTATCTGACATGACCCACACATTGTGCAAGCAATTTGATGTTTTTATTAAATTGGCACTGTAGAAAATCATTGACATAGCGCAAGTGATATGTTCAATGACATAATAAACAAGTTTCTCTTTTGCTCTTGGGATTTTTTACTTATGCCTAGTCTCTTCAGGATTGCCCTCAAATTATGTTGTAAAAAGTACTGCAGTATTAAATATAACATTAATAGAACTGTTAGCTTACTGAAGATAAAAAGATACTATCACTACTATGACTTCTAATGCTAAGAGTAATACCATTACTACTAAAATTACTACTAAAATTAGTTGTTTTCTGCTATCTGATTCTTTATAAGTATCCTGATCTAATGGAGGGTGGGCTGCATGGTGGTAGAATCAATGCTGTTCAGAAAGGAGTTATCTGTAAAAACATTGGTTTAAGAAAGGCAGCACTGTCCATACATGAATTATAAGAGCTAGGACAGTGTTTTTCCTTATTTGAGTTTGCATTGTAGAGTATGTTAAAAAATAGTTACAGTGAGTGGTCAGAACAGTGTGTAAATCCATATAGTAAATTGCAGTGAAAAAACCAAAGCCCCATTAACAACGAATGCTATCCTATGCTCTGAAACTCAAATTCATGCAGTTTTGTCTGCTTGTTCATCCTAGTTTAATAAGCTAGATAAGTCCTCACCTTATCCACTATACTGTATATAGAGCTGATCCAGAACAGCTACTGTGAACATCCTATCGTATATTGTACTTCAGTGGTGATTATTGTGTAATACGATCCTGCAGTTCAAGTAATGTTCTTACAGTAACATTATTTCAGTAATCTTACTCTGCTTTCATAAAATCTATTTACAGAAACTATTATAATTATATACAGTATATAAAAATGTAAGGTATTGTACTGTAACAATTAAATCCTTAGTTAAGTATTAATCTGTGGATCTGAGGGTCTGTGTGATAATGGGAAAAAAATGTGTTATGAAACCTAAAATTGTATCTATATTCAATGGTTCTAGCTTCTACAACTGATGTTTTTTTTTAGAACTGTGTAAAGTGTTTATCATGGTATCTAATATCATTCATCTGCTTTTATTTTTACAAGATGCCAAATGGTGTAGCTCAGTCCAAAGACGTTTAAAGCAGAAGGGTGATCATCTGAGATTCCAAGTGTAAATTTCTATTAGAGAATAAATAGCATCACCTAACTTCTCCTTTTCATTTATATTGTTCCCTTTTTTGTAGGTCTTTTCTGTGATCGCTGCAAATATGGCTTTAAATTCCTGAGTGCTGCAAATCATGATGGATGTGAACCATGTAGCTGTAACAGAAACAGCTCCCTTCACCAATTTTGCAACCCATTCAGTGGCCAGTGTGAATGCAAATCCAGAGTCAGTGGGCTGCAGTGTGACACCTGCACCGAGAACTTCTATGGATTGAACACTACTGGAACCTGCTTGCCATGCAACTGTAATCCATTTGGGACTGTTCCTGGTACCACTTGCAATCCCCAGACAGGCCAGTGTGTCTGTAGACCCCAAGTGGTGGGACGGCAGTGTGATACCTGCCTGGATGGCTACCATAGCTTGCATCAGGGTGGTTCTTTAGGTTGTTTACCTTGTGACTGTGATACAAACGGGACAGTTAATGGGTCTTCTGTTTGTGACAAGTTAATTGGCCAGTGTCCGTGTAAAACAAGCGTCCAAGGCCTGAGGTGCACCCAGTGTGCTCCACACTCCTATAATCTCACTGCTGCCAACCAAGATGCTGGCTGTCAACAGTGTGAGTGTGAACCCATGGGGACTGTGGCCAGGACAGTGTGCGACCCAGTAAGTGGACAATGTGTGTGCCTGCCCACTCGACAAGGTAGAAACTGTAATGCCTGTAAGTCAGGTAAGTACACACAATTCAATGTCTATTTGTGTGGATAATATTTTGTATACAATGTTTTTAGAGAAATTTAAGACAGATAAGGTAGCATAGTAAATGTTCATGGTAGTTTTGATATTTTATTTCCCATATGTAGGACAAAGAGCTGAGGAGGTCTTTTGGATAAGACATTAAACTAAGGTCCTGACTGTCTAAGTAGTAGTCATTGAAAGATCCCATGACACTGTGATTAAGAGTAGGTTAATGTATTGTCCCCCATGTCCTGGCTGAATTCTGCTGGTACATTCTGATCTGGCCAACCTAATTTCCCCCCTTTATTCAAGCAATTTCACATTGTGATCTGACAGAGGGGCTGTTGGCACATATTTGCACATGTCTTTATTTCATTATGCAAATTAAATTTATTATTTTAGCTGTGCTCGCCAGTGGTTTTACCACATGTAAACTGTAAACTGTGCTTTACTCAAACTCTAATGTAGTAAACTTTCATACAGTAAGAAATTATAGAGGCTCTGGCATTTTTATTATAATGTTATGCTACTAAAGGTAACAGTTTAAATTAGGGGTTACAAATGAAATGACTGAACACTTTAAGAGATATATTTCTAAATTATTAATAGAGTGACATAAATATAAATGTATAACATATATATATACAGTAACATATAATATAATGCCATCCAAGTCTTGTTGACCCCATCCCTAAATTACTCATGTAAGAGGTATTGGTGTAAACACACTTTGTTTTTGCAGAAACATCTTATACAATTCTCTTCAATGCTTTGCTAGACGTTTATTAGGATGAGGTTTTTATTACTTTAAGTATGTTGCTCAAGGATGCAATAGTGATCTATCTGGTATTTGAACCACCAGCCTTGTAGCTGGGAGTCTAGAAGTCACTGCGCCACATTGCTGCTTTGGCTATGTAATGAAGGAAAGGAATATTACAATCATATTTACTCCTAGTACTGGAGAGCCATAGTATACCAGTTTTTTATACAGTAGGTATCTTACAATCCTCAATGGGAAGCATCTGGAAAAAATGGAAATAAATACCAATTAAGTGAACATTTGATTCAAATCCAAGGCATTAGGAAGTTTTTTAAGAGTCCATGGTGGAATGAAAACAATGAAGTGCATATGAGTTAAATATTCAGAGCAATACTGTAGATTGTAAAGGTCAAAATGATGCTTATATTATCTGTCCTGATCTTGTCAAATTTCAGAAGCTAAGTAAGCTTGGGCCTAGTCAGTAGTACTAGGTTTGCTTCTGTTGCCACTTGACCCAAACCAGTGCCCCAGTATGGTGCCAAGGAACACTGTGGTTTGAGAGGTTCAGCCATTTGAATAAGATGTTAAACTGAGGTTAAGATTAATTATGGTCAATAAAGATCTCATGATACTGTCATTCAGTTATAAGTGTTAACTCTGTTTTTTTAAGCTAAATTCCTCTCTGGTCTTGTACACTATTGCCTACCTATTTTTTAATTAATTCATTTGGGTCAGTGATTTCTCAAACTGGTTTTCTGTTTCCTTAGTTGCTGGTTCGTAATGGCTGTCTTGCATTATTCGGATGTGTACTTTTTCATAGGTCCTCCTTTACATTTTCTGTCACAAGTATTTTGCTGGCTTTCATGTGTGGTTTGAGAGAAGGTGTTGATAACATCAGTCATGTTAAATTGCCCCATTCTTCAGTGAAAGAAAATATTTGTGTTTATACTCTACAATATGAATGCTGGTTCTTATGCATTTCACCTATTATACAGTATAAGTTGAAAGGTAAAATAAAGCACCACTTGTTAAACATTAATGTTACACTCAGTATGCCCAAAATACCCAAAGTAAGGTGCAAGACAATGAATCATGAGGTCTGATTTTGGATGCTACAAACTAGAGATGGAAGGGTGAAATCCACATAGTTTTAATTTCATTAAAATTAGTGAAGCACCTGTAGGCTTAGTTTTTTTTGTTAATTAAATGTGTAATATATTGCCAAATTCATACAATAGAATGGATCAAAATTACCATCATTAGACTTCCCATACCACAGGTTTTACCTGTTTTTTACCTTGTTTTGAGGTGAGATCTAATTTATTTGACATTGAGATCTCAGTTTTAACAAACAGCAGGTTGATTGTATTGTGAATAAAATGGACAACCTTAAAATATATTGAATGCCATTCTAGCTAGGATGATGACAAAATGCTGCCTGAAAACACCTTCAACCTGTTTCAATAGACAGTGTGTGTATCTTCAACAGCAGGAGACCTCAAGTAATAAAAATATAATTATTTCATGTTTCGAACATATTCTGCCTTGCACCCATTGCTTGCCCGGACAGGCTTTGTTTACCCCATGACCCTATGTATATATGTATAAAGCAATTAAAAAATGGATGGATGTTATTCACACATTAGTTGAAACATGTCCGACCCTGTTAATTCAGCTCTAGACCTAGATTACCCTTAGTGTTAGTATTTGTTTTTGTTTCATATAGATACATTTTCCAGGTAAAGCATAAAAAGCCTTTCTTTATACATAAATCACAGTCCTAAACAGTGTCCTAAATGTTGTCAGCAGTATATTAATAAAGTTTATATATTGTATGTGAGCAATTTTACTTTTCTGGTTTATCATTCATTCGTTTTAACAACCAGAATATTTGCAAAGCTCATTTGAAAAATATTATTTTCTTTTTTTAGTTTTTGAGTTTTTTTTTCATGTTTTTAAGTTGTCACTTAAAGCAATGTACATTTGGCACCTTGCTTTTGCTAAGTCAGTAGTCTGGCTCAGCTGCCAACTGTCCTTCTATAATCTCCTGCCAGCTTGCCTATCAGGCTGGCAGTAAGCTCTGACTCCGCTAAACCTCTAGAAAACTTTGTCACCTGACGGACAAGGGTGAATGACCCAAGGACCACCACCACCAACACCTGGTAGGCTCACATTCCGAGAATGTCTGTTCTCACAGGGCCAGTTTCCAATCTTAACCCAGCTAGCTGCATTTTGATGTGAGCTGGCAGTGGATGACTGGGGTCATTTTGCTGGCACACCTGTTCCCTCATTCAAAAGCACCAGCTGTTGCTTTGTACTAGGACTTAATGGAGTTTAGTAATCATGATCCTTTTATTTACTGTAAGTAAAAACTCCAACAAAGTAAGGCATCTTTGAAGTCAGCCTGGATTGCCTAAAATAAGTGTTTTATGTCCATAAATTTGCTAACTTCAGATTATTCTCAGTAGATAACTAAAGTGTAAAAACAATCAAAACACCCATCATCAATCTAATCAGTCATCCTCAGTTGGAATTCATCATTTAAAAATGTACAGTACATCTCTTAATGGTGATGTCCAGCATAATATTTATCCTTACTTCTTCAATGTGTGGTACTAAAAGCTGTGAATATTCAAATGTATTGTTTATTTGGATTTTTTATATTGCATTCTTTGCAACATAAATCAGCTGACATAACTGATAAAGTGATGACTTTGCAACCAAAAAAAACAACATTCCAGAGTCTACTTACTGTAATACCTTTGGATTGTGTACGCAATGTAGATACTCAACAAATCTTTATGTGAACATTATAAAATAGCAACAATGGAGGCAGAACACTTGCTTCAACATCACAGTAAAAAACAAATCCAATAGTTTAAATATATTGTATATGGTTATGCCTGTTGTGAAGTCACATCAGAAATAAAGATCAGTTTCTTGTTAAAATCCCAGGTAACACACAGGGATGCTCAATGTATTTTTCTCAAAGCAATTAAACTAGAACAGTCCTTAAATATTTTTCTGTTATCTTTCACACTTCCCTTTGCTTATCAGATATGCAGCATTCTAGGATCACCCTCATCTTCCTCTTCCTTATTTTCCTAGATAACTTATTTTAACACAATTGGTTACTTAGTTTCATAGCAAGTGTTCCTGTATAACTCAGAATAGAATTACACAGTAGCCCTTGTGTCCAGCATTTTTCCTTTTCAGTTCAAACCAGTTCTGAATGTCCACCTTATAAAATACTGCTGCATCTGCAGAAAAAGTATGTACAGAGTTCACAAAGACCCTTCTCAACTTTAATTAAATATAAATAATATTAAAAAATTCCCTGAACCATATTGACAAAATGAAATAGTAGCACAAATTTAAAAGCCTAACACTCTCCTGGAATGCATAAAAAAATCTCAGTTGCGTTTTACACATAAAGATTAAACTTTTAAAATGAATCACTTAAACACTGAAAATAAGATATGATCAATTTTCACAGTTTGTCCAGCAGCAGTAAACTGAAAACTTTAAGAGAAAAAAATTGGTTATTTTGTTTCCATTCTCCCCTCTTGGCCGTGTTTTTTTAAAACTTTTCGCCTGTGGGAATCTGTGTCTGACTGAGGCATCTCAAAGACAGCTGTTTCTGATTGATATTGGAGTCTGAAATGGACTCTTGTGATCTAAGCTTATTTTTTCCCTTCATATACACATCACAGCAATGGGCAATAAACTTTATTATTAAGGTTAAGGTAAAGGAGAGTCACACTGTAGATTTTGTGTTGCTGTTCTGTTGTTTTAAAATCTTTACCATTATCTTATATAAAAAAGCATTTTAATTTTCAAAAAGTTCAAAGATTTTTTTCATACATATATTTAGGAATTAAGAAATTAAGATAAGAAGTTAATTATATTCCTCTTAAAGTATTAAATCAAGGTTAGACTACTGTAATGATTTACAGTAATTAATGGGATATCTTCTAAGTATCAGTGTTTTCCAGGATTAAGTCTCAGAATTCTGAGACTCATATGCTAACTAAAACTATTCTGCATTAGCACATAACTCCCATCCTCTGTAAACTGCCCTGACTCCCTTTGAAATTTGATGGCCTTAAAAGAAATATAACTTTCTGAATTTTCCAATTCAAGATTAAGTATTTATCTGAGTACAGTTCAGCTCTTAATCTAAGATTTAATTATTCTAACCATTCAGGCTTTCCTGTTCTGCAGAAAACCAGGCTTAAAAAAATAGACAATAGAGACATCTAGTATGAAGCATGTCTGTGGAGTTCACTGTTCAAATCCATTAGTGAGTTTGTGACTGTCGATACTTAAAGACATTTGCATCCACTTAAGTTATAAGGTGTATTTTTTTTAGTTTGGATTTCACTATGTGAATGTGCTGTGCTTTTGTTTGACTTTATTTTTGGTTAATCGAGTTAACAGATCCTAATCCTAAACAAGAAGGTTAGATCCTAATCTTGCACCCAGGTGACCCCTTCACACATCTCTCCCACATCCCCCCATTCAATCTCACTCTCAGTTCTCAACAAGTGGTAAATAGTGTTAATTTGATTGTACTGACCTGAAACAGTTGTTTTTTTTATATTGGGGGTTCTTGTCTGTTCAGGCTTTTGCAGAAAATACCTTCTTTCATTTTTTGTATTGGTTTATCATTTGTATTTGCTTGGATCCTCAAAGTCCTATACCTTTTTTCACAGATATTTATTTGTTCTACGCTTTGTTATTGTGTCTATGTTCAGAAAGCGTTTCATATTAAGTTAGTACAAACCAGAAACAAAATGTCAAAACCAACAATTGTGAATAATATTGTTTTTAATTAATTACTTTTTACTATTACATTCAACTGCTACAAACTTACAAAGCCCAGTAAATGCAACAGTTGGATTACTGTTTTTTCATTTTTTGAACATTGAGAAATGTGTCTCTTCTAATTCATTAATTATAAGGCACTGACTAAGCCTACTCCATTGAGAGTGGGTATCTTATCTCTATTATGCTTCTTAAATTGGTAATGACTTCATAATGATTTTCAGAAGCTTTGAGAGTACACATATCTTTTGTTGTGTCATTTGAGATAGCCCTTATGTCTGTATCATGTTCAGCAAGGTTAGGGTTTGCTAAGCTGACATATTGAAACACCACAAAAATTACAATTCAGCTAGAATATGGAAACGCATGATAACTTTCAGGCTGCAATGTAGAAACAAACCTCTCATTGCTAAAAGCAGTGGCATTTCAGAAAATATAATGGTAGAGCAACATGGACTCATTTATGTATACTATTTTGGCATTTTCTCTGACTCAGCCTTACAAAATCTGTTCAGAAGCTATTTTTAGTTGAGTAGCTAGGATGGCAGAAAACCTAGGGAAAAAAATAGCAGAGTTCATCAAGCTTGCACAACAGGATACACAGTACATGTATGTAAAAAACTATACAAAAAAGTAAACCTTTATACAGCATGAGAAACTATTTCATTACAAATCAGCCTGAGCATATTCTAAGAAAACCCTAACTTACCTTATTTTTATTACAGAAATACTTAAAAATTCAAAATGTATGTCTTTTTTTCCCAAACAGGCTTTTATCTCTCACAACTCAATGCAACCAGTTGCCTGCCTTGTAACTGCCATGCTGTAGGCTCCATTGGTGTGGACTGCAGTGGTACCACAGGCCAGTGTGTCTGTAGAGATCCTTCAGTGACAGGACGCAGGTGTGACCAGTGCCTGGATGAGTACTTTGGCTTCAACCCTGACAATGGAAGGCAAGTGCTCACAGATGATGTGGATGATTTTCAGTTTCTTCCTTATTTTAATAGGCAGTTCAAGTTCTCAATACCATGGTAGCCATTGAAATTCTGAAGTAAAATCCCTGCTTCTGATTATCAGGCTACTTTGCACTTTGCTGTTGCCAGTTTGGATTTTTTTCTGAAGAGATGAAAAGCAGGGAAACAGAAGGTCCAGGATTAAAGTCAAATTCATCCTTTTAAATTTTTGCAAATAAATTTTAGAACTAAATATTCAAACAGCGATCCAGTGGTAATAAAACACAAACATAGTCTTTCAAAGCAAACAGATATTTGACAGCATATTTTAGTTCTCCGTACCTCTTTACTCTAAACATTTGTTAAGGTTCAATATTTTGACATTTACCCAAAAATAGTATGTGAGTTTTAAGTTTTTCGGAAAACAAATTGTAATGGTAATACGTTCGTACATTATTCAGACCCATCCCTTTTATTTTGAAATGGTTAGCTGGTTACAGGCCTGAAGGTTCAAATGCAGCTAGCAAAGGTCGAAATAGTCATTAAAGGAGCCCCTTTGTAAATGAAGCAGAGAATTTTAATGCTCTTGGCGCACTTGATTTGTTGGAGATATCAATTAAGCTGTAAATACATCATGCATTAGAAGTGCCTGATGATATACAGTATTGGAGCACACTGGCATGAGCATATGGTCTTAAATAAAGAAATAAAACTCTTTACAATCTTTCACACCTGAATCAAGAACATTTACCAAAATTACAAACTCTGTAACTCTGTTTTGCAAATTACAATCCAATTTAACTAAAAAGTAACAATGATAATCTAAATGTTTAAATATGTTCCCTTTTCATTTTTTATTTTGGCATTTTCTCTGACTCAGCCTTACAAAATCTGTTTAGAAGCTATTTTTAGTTGAGTAGCTAGGATGGCAGAAAACCTAGGGAAACAAATAGCAGAGTTAATCATTTAGAGTTCATTCTAAATTGCTAATAAAAATGGCATTTTTTTATTTTCAAAGTGAAGGATGTCTTCAAGTGATGTTTTGATATCTGAATTTGTGGGAAGAGTTAAACTTTTGATTTCAACTAAATCTAAGAGACTAAGTTCATTCAGCCTTGTTTGCTGTCTTCAAAACATGATTAAAACATACAGGTACAGATTTTATGTCTTGTTTGAAAGTAGATCTGTACAAATATGAAAGTAGGTGGTCATAAAAAAGTTCCTGCACAAACAATTCAGATAACCTCAGACTTTAATAAGATATAAGTGATGATTAATTCTCTAAAATAATAGAAATGGAGAAATGGTCAGTGATTTACTGAGATGGTAATAGCTCATTAAGTAGGCACAGAAATGTATCGTGATTTAAGATATCAACACATCTGATCATTTTTATCTTGAGCTGGAGTTAGAATTAGCCCATTTTCAGACAAAGCTGCCTACACAATTACTACATTATATACATGATTGTGTTGTCTACTGAGTGAATTTAGGTGGTTCTAAATCTTTTTTGTTTTTTTTACTGTTTTAACTTATCTATGAAGCTTGTCTGGTTATACATATTTGTATTATTACTACTACTACTACTACTACTACTATTACTAGTCGCAGTGTGTAGTGTTCCCATTCCCATAACTTAATGTCGCTGAAGCTAAGCAGACCTTTATTAGAGATTGTGCATACATGGGTACCCATTAAAGTCAATAAAATACATTAACTGTATTTTTTTATATGGAAGAAAGGCTTAGCAGCCTTTACAAATTAACCCAGAAGAAGTGAGCTCAGGTCACTAGTGAACTTTCTCCAAAGTCTCTGCAACAGGAGTTCTTAGAACCCATTGAATATTCCAAGTAACTCATGAAACTCATTCATTCAATGGTCACATCTTTCCATAAAATAGAAACGATAGAAACATTTTACCAAAATTATGGAGGCACAATCTATAAAGAATTTCTTTGCTTTCTGTATATAGAGTGGTAAATACATCACAAACAAAAGTAAAGTTATTTTATTTTCTTGTTTGTGCTGTACCTTAATGTAATACAAAAATACAAGCTCTCGAGTCTATAACTGGCTTTTGATTTGATTAATGTGCTGCTGAAATAAGTCATGTACAGTATACTATCACTTTGAACTTCTGAAAGATTATTTTTTCTTATTTGTTGTTTTATATATGATTTGCAAACGGTTTTTAATAATACTCAAGGCTATTTTGAAGGCAAAAACCTGTTTTAAAGCTAAAAAAAGAGAACAAACTATTTCAGAGAACAACTTTGCAGATAATTATGCAGTGCTAGCTTTTACCAACCATTTGAAAGGTGATTAATGTTTGCCCCAGATATTACTTAATGTAAAGTCCATGGCGAATATGAACATGAACTGACATAAGGACTGAGAAAGCTGTCAGAGATATCAGTGGTATCTGTGAATGGGTCCATTTAAGGGGTCTGGGTAGAGGGAAGAAGGGAGGTCATGGACATCGATAGCTGGAGATTCTTGGGACAGCGGTCTGGAATTTAAAAATATGATCTCCGACAGTAGTAGTACAGTAGTAGTAGTACTACTGTAGTACTAATAACAAATACAGGTGTATTTAAATATCTCTTTCATTTTATATATAAAAATGTGCTAATTTTATTACTCTTACTTTTGTGACAGAATTACCAAACAGCTAACCAAATTTGCTTGTCTCTTTTTGTAAAATTTGTACAGCTCTTTTCACACAGAACCAGCCTTTTTTATGTCTCTTTGCATCATGTTTTCTCTTATCTGTTAATACTCTCTAATGGTATTAATGTAGAATTAGGTCTATTAAATGAAGCAAAAATGAAGATAAATTAAGTGTTTAAATGGTTTAGATTAGCATATTGCTCTGCTGCTCACCTACTGACTTACTCTAGGTGACTGCTGTCTTGGTCTCCTTTGCTACTGAATGGTAAAGAGAAGCCATACACTGACATAACTTTAGTCATGTGCAAAATCCTATGCCTCTTCTATTGCCCAATCCCTAGTGTAGAATGAGGTCCCAAATTGAATAGCCTTCGAATTGTATAACAGTTTCATTAAATAATAGTATCATTTTTTAAGTTGAATTTGCATTATGGGAAATGCTAAAATCTAGGAAGAAGCAGTCCAGTGAGTTTTTCATCTCATCAGCCAGCAGCCATATCACTCTGCAACTCACAACTGGCAACCCACTGAAGCTAAGCAGATGTGAGCCTGGTCAGTACCTGGATGAGAGACCTCCTGGGAAAAGGTGTTAGTGGGGCCAGCAGGGGGTGCTCACCCTGCGGTCCATGTGGGTCCTAATGCCCTAGTATAGTGACGGGGACACTATACTGTAAACAGGCGCCATCCTTTGTGTTCCTTTTGATCAGGTACACAAAGAATTTGATTCCTCCTGTTTTGTGGGTGCAAAAAAAGCAGCTTAAGTTTCATTTAAAATCTTTGGCACTTCATAACTATATTCTTGTAGCTGCCTTTAGACTCCATACAAATCTGGATGGTTTTGCAATAGAAGTTCATTTATCTTGTATAATATTTAAGAAAAAAGACAGTGAGACTTCATCATTTTTTAAAATACATGTCTTCTGATTTAGTAGCTCATTGTGATAATAATGAACAGGTAAAGGTTCAGTCCATCTGAAAGGTAAGGAAAAGAACCAATGTTTCTTTTCAAGTAGCAGATAAATAAGACATAGGAAAGCAAAAAATAGATTAGGTAAGAAGGGGCAGAGAGCAGGACACTCAGTCTCTCCTGCTTCATGCACTTTTCCACACTGCTCTCCTACTTCTCATCTACAGTATACTGTCTTTTGTTCTCCAATGAATTATCTTCTACTTTGCCTCTCTGCCTCATGCCAGAAGAAGGCTCCACAGTTGATAAGTTGTGTTTCCTTAGCTTTCAGAATGGAATGAAGCTTTACCTGTTCCTTTGCAGATTATACATACAGTACTGACATAGTTACCTACTCGAACATCTTCATTGTGATAATAGACTCGTATGACCTCCATTTGATCCCATCTCTACAAATTATCTCAGGAGGCTTTCTATAAAGACAGCTTTCCAAGTGTAGGTCCAATGGTAACTATTGATGATCTCAGGAATATGTTTTCTTTGAAAAATCAAAAAGTATTATCTTGGACAGGGGCCTCCAACCCTGGTCCTGGAGAACCCCAATATTTTATAGGTGGTCTTTAAGCTATCAGTGTCTTAAATAAATGCTTCTAATCATTAAATTACAGGTGATTTAGGGTGACCCATAAGAATTATTAGATTGGGGTTCTTCAGAATGGGGATTGGAAATCAGCACTCCTTAATCAGCTTGCTTAAATTGGGAACTCTTTGCCTCCAGTAAGAGTGTTAGTTATGTGTGGAGAAGGGTATAAAATGGGCAGTTACTTGTCTACTCTCAGCAAAGGTATTAAGACTTTATCCAAACAAATTCTGTTCAAGATGGGATTGTAGATGCCATTAGTAACAAACTTGCAGCAAAAAGTGAAGTCAATGTGGAACATCATCACAAGTCACTTGCTTCTTCCTGCTTCTCAGGAGTTCTTGTCGCATCTACAAAGCTGTTTTTTGGCCGCATACGTTTTACAAATTCTAGCAATCTGATGTTATAAAACCTTCAATAGCTGTACTATGGGCATGCTCCACTTTTCAATAAGATGGCTATTATTAAAACATAAATATGTCCTTGCATTTAATATCTTGTGTATATGAGGTGGTTTAATACTGGCATACAGGGGGCATTAAATTATACACACCTGCACCTAAAGTGCAGTAGGCTGTACGAAGTACACTATGCTGGGCTGTTAATAGTGAACACCAAGTTTTGTCTTCAGTTTTCTCACAGATGGTCTCCATTGTTACTTCTAAAGTGCAACTTCATATAAACCAGTTGCATAGAGTGTTAATTATTCCAACTATGCTGATGCAAGGTTTTACTGTTCTCTCCTAGATGTGATATGTGTGGCTGTGACCGTGCAGGAAGTGTCAATGGGAGTTGTCACCCACTCTCTGGAAAGTGTTTCTGTAAGCAGTTTGTGACCAGTTCAAAATGTGATGTCTGCATTGCAGGAGCCAGTCAACTGGATCCTGATAACTATTTGGGATGTAGTAAATGTAAGTAAAAAAATAAATAAATAATGTGTACATAATAATGTATTCATTTTGTGCAAATAATAATGTTCAAATTGTGTTTATTTTTATGCAAAATTAATTGCATGTTATAATTTTTCTGTTACTGTACATTTGGTCTTATTTTGACCCACAGACTTCAGCATCACTGAAGGGAACCTCTGAGCAGCACTGTAGAATGTTTGCCTAAATAAATACTGTTTAATTCAAAAAGATTTTTAATTTGAATGGATTGCAATACAGTTGCCTGACAATACAGTAAACAGCATAGTTCTGTTTAACATCACAGGTGCCTAGGCCAAAGACGATGAGATAAATACATGTTTATTCTTCCACATAAATGAACAAGTGTTCAGAGCAATCATAAAACCTTGAGAACAAAGGAAAGAAACCATGGCAACCCAGTAAGACGTGTTTCTTTTAATACATTGTAGCTTTATATTTTCTTATTTTAGAACTTTTAAAATACATTTCCTAAATATACTGTATAACAAAGTGAATTCACAATACTAATATTGAAGAGGATTTCTTCATTAGTAAATGGCTAAGCATGGTTCATTATAAATCATAACCAGTTTCATTATTGTAACCTTTATAACTCAAATTTAAAATTAGTCTAAAGTTTTCATGTACATTTATATGGACTAATTAACATTTCCTTTATTTTCTTTTATTTGAAATAAAAGAATGGGACAATAATTTGCGTTATTTTTTTCTGGAAACTCATAGAAAAAACTCCATTACATTGTTAACTTGCGTTATAAGTCATAACAGTGCAGTGTAAATAAAACATCTTACCACAGTATGCACCTTACTGCACAGTACAGCTACTGTATAGCTACTGTATATACAGTATGTTGCAGTATTAAGTTCTAGGTATTGTGTCCACAGCAAAGATCATAGAATACTTAGTGACCAAACTGAAAAAAATGTATTTTTTTCAATCACAGTAGCTCATTGGATATGTGATTTCAAGGTTTATATATGCAAATAGAGTAAATGAAAGCTAATTTAGAACTGACAGGAAGAAACAGTACTTTTTGTTACACAGAGAGTGTTTGCCTGTTGAATTCCATACTGAGCTTTTTCATAATTTCAGAGGGAGCACTTATCAAATATTACCTATATACACATCTGGTGGAATTGGGTAATGTAAAATGTTCATAAAACAAAGGAGGCTATCTGGCTTGTCTAGTCTGTTTGATAGTTACTCTCTGATTAATTTCTAATCAAGTCATTTCTTGAAAGTCAGGGGATCGGCTCCAACAATGTACAGTAGCTGAATGGCTTGTTCCATACTTCCAAAACGCTTTGTGTAAAGAAGCTTTCAGTTTTAAATGCACTTCTTCTTTTCCATTTGGATCCTTTGATTACATCATAAATGCCTGCTAATGTAGTATCTTATGTCTCATGCATTTTGTTTTTAATACTCCTAGCATTTAGGTATAAATACTAAACTACCCATTTCTTTGTTTTTTTTTCTCCTGAGATCAGTTTTTGGCTTTACTTCCAATACACCTCTCTCTTAGATTTTCTGTGGGGTCTCTAAATTCTTTTAGGATTCTTTGGGATGGATTAGTTTTAAGGAAATGTATAAAAGATTAATAACCACATTTACATTATCCTTGACCACCCTAGCCTATACAAGGAAAGAGAGCACCCTTTCTAATCATCATTTTTTGCAGCTGTCTTTTATTCATCACAGCAGGTAAAAAAGCCTCTTGTGGGATTTTAGCAGCTCCTCCTGTAAACTAAGTGTCTCCTCACTGATAAAAATGTAAAATATGTGCAACAAACATCTTGCTTTTATGGAATTCAACATGGTGAAATGCAAACCATGCCTTCAGCAGCTTAGCAAGGCAGTGCCACTTATGTGTTTTAAATTTTATAGCCTTTAATGTTCCTGGCTAGGAGAAGACACTTTGTGTCTGAAGCTATTGCCCCCACAAATCTGTTTTATTAAGTTAGCATGTTTATGCATAAAACATGTTCGTTTTGAGGTTTATTTCCTAGTCCATTTAGTCCATTTGCAAATGTCTTAGATCTTTAACCTTGTAGTTGTGTGTCACTTGAAAGCAGTTGAGTTGTTGCTACATTTGATAAATAATAATGGTCAATATTTGTCTTTACCTCTTTTATTGTAGCTCCAGCTCAACAGCCCCCGCCTACAGGGCAAATCTTAAATTCTACGGCAATCGCCCTGTCATGGAGCCCTCCAGATTCTCCCAACACCAATGTTTTAAAATACAGATTGTATAGAGACTCCACAGAGATTTATACCACCGAGATGCATTACCCATTTGGTATGTTGAACTAGTTAAATCAAGTATACTTATATTTTTATATGTTGTGAATATGAGTGAATGAAAAATATCACTGCGTTTCAAATTTTAATAGAATCCCATATAAAGCAGCCCTCTGTTTTTTTTATTATGAATTTGAATGAACCTGTGACCTGTTTTCAGAGGAAGACCAATTAAGCCAGTACACTGATACTGGTCTAAAAATAATGAGGTAATCAACGTATCAACTACTGGATAATTAGAAAGTGTTCCCCAACAGAGAGGGACAGGTGTGTCTGTGCCAGAACTCTTGCATTTAGCTTTCGGCATTAGACAAATATTTCTTGTATTTATTTAATAGTTAAATTCTATAATTAGACAATAGTAGTTCAGGTGGGTAGCTGCATCAGCATGCGTAGGCTGCAAAGGGTCACACCAGAAGAAGGCTCCACAGCAGAAACGTTGTGTTTCCTTTCTTCTCTTTTTAGCATGGAATAAACCTATTACTTGTTTCTAATTAGACAATAGTTGAGGTGTTGGTAACTTAAATATTCTTAATATTAATTTCATTGGTGAGAATTTTGATTCACATCCTGGGGTTTCAGGCAGAACACTAGACTTTCAGTTTGTTATTATACACTTCAGTTTACAGGTACTCATCAGAATGTGAATACAAAACACCTTATATTTTGGTGAAGATATATTTACATTAGGAGATTAGTCAATGAAACCAACGGATGTAAACAGAAAACATGAAACATCTTTACTGGGTGTTTCATGAAACACATGAAAACAAATCATGCTCCTGTTTTTTAAATTATGTTCTGTGTCCCACATTGACTATACGACTCCATCATGTTTTAATTCCTTAATTTAATATAGTTTACTTGATTTGGCATCAAGTGAAGTGAACTTATTAAAACTTTGAAACTAGACAGAACTGGGATTGTTCATAAAATGTTCTATGAATTTATTGAGTATGTCTGTCACGGATGTCGGAATGGACGAACCGTGGAATGGCAGGAGAGCGAAAAAGACCCTATGCGTAGCGGCGAGACGGGGGTTAGCCCAGGCTCAGCTGTTCAGGAAATGCCGTATAGAAACCTATGCCCTCAGGTAGTGGACGTGGGGCGACCTGGAGCTAGGTGGGTCTCAGGACATCCGAACATCAATGCTGAGTGAAGGCAAATGAAAGACCCAGAAATATATAGCTCCAGAGAGAGAGAAACACCGGAAGGACAGCAAAGCACCGGAAACAAGAGACAGGACAGAGAAGGAACGCCCTCTGGCTGCAGAGGGCGTGACAATGTCTGCTTTGCTGAGGGACAACATACTGTATGAGCCCAGGAGAGACACCCAAAGGCAATTTTATTTTTTAAAAATATAGCTTTTATAGTGATAAAGCTTTTAAAATGGGTCACCTTCAGCCATTACCCCACAAGAGATTACAGGCAAAAATAAATAAGTAATATAATGAATAATGAATTAAATAAACTGATCAATTAATAAGGAGGTTTGGTCAGAGACAGAGCTACATTGCATGGGAAAGTTGTTATACTGGGTAGCCTCACATATATTTCCTTTGCAAGGTAGAAGGTCAGCATTGTGTATTTTTTGTATTCTTGGAGGTGGGGTCCAACAACATTTAATGTTTGCTTTTGAGGAGGTGGGAATTGTGTATTTTTTACAATGGCCTTTTCAGCTCTGTCCCTGGACTTCCACTGAGACTTGGTCACAGTGCAGTTGCATCTATTGAGAACCCCCGACACCAACACTGGGTTCAGTAGGTCTTCAGGACTTTGAGGCTTTCTCCTTACTGGCATTCTGGCAACATCTGAGTCACTTGACTACTGAGGGGAAGAAAGAGAATCGGTTAAATAGAGCTTGGTACAGCTGTAGCAAATGAAATGAAAATAGATAATGAAGCTATTCACTACAGCTGTGCATGATTAGGACAGTAAGAGACATCCTATCACAATGACATTTTGTTGAGACATCAAGCATTATGATTTTGTTGACCAGACTAATGTGAAAATTACTTCATTGTCAGCTTTTAGGTTGGTGGAGTTAGAATATGAGACAGTTTTACTTCTCTAAAGGGTGACTTCTACAGTATTTGCATTTCAGTCATAGAAAGTCATTAAACTAAATGTATGTGGCTGTTTAGAGGCAAACTGGTTAACATTGCTGTCTCGCAGCACTAGGGCCCTGTGTTCAATTATGGACTATCTGCTGGAAATTTATGTGTTTTCTTCCTACTATCTGCTTGAAATTTATGGGTTTCTTTCAGGTGCTCCAATTTACTCCCACAGTTCAAAAACATACTAGTAGGTTAATTGGTTTCCGGGAAAACTGGCCCTGGTGTGCATGTGTGTGTGTGTGTGTGTGTGTGTGTGTGTGTGTGTGTGTTTGCCCTGTGATGGACTGGTGTTACAGGGTGTATCCTGCCTTGCTTGCCAGGATAGGCTCTGGAACCCAACTGACCATGCGTTGGATAAACCAGTTAGAAAATGGATGGATGAATGCATATGGGTGTATTTTTTCATGAAAACATTCATTGTGAGGTAGATTTTTAAAATAATTTTACCCCTTGATTTGAGATGATTTGTGGTTGTCAGATATTGGTATTTTTAGTTCTTCATCAGAAGTGTGTCACCAATCATCAATTGTAAGAGTCACAATTTCACAATGAACTGTCAAGAAAACATCTAAAGATGCAAAATGGTGTAGCTGCAACAGAGTTACAGCTTAAAATGTTTTTTTAATTATTTTTAGATTCCCAGGCCTTCAATGATACGAGTTTGTCACCATACACTGTCTTCTCATACTATGTGGAGGCTAGCAATGTTCATGGCCAGACAAGAAGTACATCTGTGAGCTATAGAACAGAAGCTGGGATACCCCAGGGAGAGCTCCATCTCAGCTTGATTGGTCCAGTAGGACCACATAGTGCTTTCTTCAACTGGACAGCCATTGAAAATACATCTGGGCCCATTGAGAAGTATATGTTGATGACCACAAATGCAGGCAGCAATGAAAATCGTGTTCATTATGAGGGTCTTGAGACTCAGGCAGCTGCCACTGGATTAATACCCTTCAGCAGGTATAACTTCACTGTCCAAGCTTGTACTGCTGGTGGTTGTGCAGAGAGCAACCTTGTCTCACTGGTTACGGCCCAGATTTCACCTGAGCGCCAGGGTCTTCCTCGAATTACCACCATAAGTTCCACTGAGCTTCAGGTGGTATGGGATCCGCCAGAAGAACCGAATGGTAAATATGCATACTTTAATTCTGACAGTCTAGCAACATTTGGAGCCGTGATTGTAGCATAACCTGTTATTGTTTGAACAAATCTTATTTCTAATAACATCATTGCTAATTTCTGAAAATTGTCAAACTATTAGAAAAAACTAGTAGGTGATATGTGTGTGCTTCACACAGTTCAATGTACTATAGTCCCAACAATCCTGTCTATTTACTGTATCCCATTTATTCACATTATCATCACTATATCTGATTAGACAATGTACTACTCCAGAATGATAAAAAAAACTGCATCATCGTTCCTTAATGATTAAATTGAGCTAATTTAATTTTCAAAAGGAATAATTCTGTGATAATTCCTCATGGTCATTATTTAATATTATACAATGAATTACTCTGGAGCAGGTTCAATTTGCTAGAATCATACTTTGATATCCTCAAGCTTCTTAAAGACAATGTTCATATTTTACATAATTTATGCCTTAATATATCATACTAACATGACTTATTGAGTACCAAGGTGTTATGAAATGACATTTGCCTAATTCAAGTGGAGGGACTATTAAGAAAAGCTGAGTGGTTCTGGATGCACAAACTAAAACACAATTTAATTTAGTTTGCTTTACAATTGGTTATTTTGTAAGAAGAGGATAAAATGGGAATTATGTCATAAATTTCTATTTTTTCTTTCTTCTTATACTAAGTAATTGTTGGATTGAAAATTGACAGGTGGGTTCATGGGTATATCATTATTTCCTATGTAAATGTTTTGCTTTATACTATAAAATCAAACTTCTAACATCATATGTCCTTATGTTCACTAGTATGTCCCCCTCCATCTCCCCAGGAATAATAATAAGATATGAGGTATACATGCGTGGGCCAATAGAGCCTGGTCAAGAGGACAGTCATCATGAAAGAAGAGTTTTTTATGACAGTGGGTGGTTGAACCCACTGCCCATAGTGAGCTCTGCCAATGAGAACGCCTTAACTCCTCCACAGAACAGCACCATAGTGAGGGATCTGGAACCTTTTTCCACCTATCAGTTCAGAGTGTATTCAGTTAACATGGCAGGAGGCGTCTTCTCTGGATGGTCCTCTGGAAGAACTGAGGAAGGAGGTAAGCAAAAAAAAAAACCATATACTGTATGTAATGAAACAGATTTTTCTCATAGAAAAGTCTTTAAAATCACTACACACGTATTTGAAACAATACCAGTTCAAGTCTTTCTAGTGTTGCTTTTAGATTATGGCTGTTTTCTAAAGCAACAAAGAGCACAAAGCTTTTGCACAATGCTTTTGCAGCAATAACATCTAAATTAGTTAGTACCTGAAGAGAAAGGTTAAAGTGTTAGTGATCCATCCTACAAAATTTGTGTTTATATGCTGTATATTGTATATCGTATACATGTATATTGCCCACTGAACTGAAAAATGGTTATACAAAATTGTAAGTTGTCTTGCATAAATGTGATAGTATGCTATATTAAAACAAAATTATAACTTGAGCAGTTTTTAAGTACTTTATAATAGCCCTAAATCACATTTAACATGGCAGAGAGCAGCTTTATAACATGGCAGACATCAATATATTCTCTCTGTAAATGTATTAGTTTTGTCTATTTTATGTAAAAGCCATGAACTTGATATTTTTCATCTAAAAAATTGATTTTTCAATATATGCTTATTAAGCAGAAAGAAATGAAGAGCTTTGTGTTACAGACATTGTATGACAGCTTTTAGAAATGCAAACAGCACATTTGCATGAAACATTGCAGGTTTTTTGATAAACTGTTAGAAAGTCTTGCTGTGTGTTTTTTAACGTAGATAAAAAATATTGAACAATAATATGGGATTTCACAAGACAGTTGAAAATACTTTTAAATGTTTCTGTCAGATGTAGTTTTAATATTTGACACTAGAAAGTATAATAAACCTTTTTTCTCATACATTTGCATGTTTTTTTCACTGGCAGAGACAATGCAGGGTTTTATTCTGTTGTAGATTCTGCTTTTATTAAAAGCTATACCCTGTATTTTATGAGCTCAGAATTTCCATATTTAAATTAACATTTCTTCATCTTTTCTTCAAATATAACTTTGCTTGGGTGTTGTTTGGGGGTTGGATTTTCTTGTCACAGTAAAGGGTGGAAATGTACAGTACCTTTGAAAGACATTCAATGCACAACAATGTGCATAAAGCAGATGTTATCAGAACAATTATGTTTTTGTGGTTTTGATTCTTTTTGAAAGATCAAGCTTACAATAATAAAGTGTTTTATTTTTTATTTAAGATGACTCTGAGCTCACTTCGTTTGTTACCAATCTAGTTGGTGACATTAGGAACTATTTCAAATTATGAATAACAGTTCATTTAAAGATGGACAGTATACTGTATATTAAAACTATGATTACCTTAGATTAGAACACTATTAAAAGCAAGGAAGAGAAAGTTATTTTGTAGTCTATTTAAAACTCAAATCAAAAACATGATGCCCCACATACTGTATATTCATGTACAGTTATGTATTTCATTCCGCAGGTGGTATTCTTAACAGGTCTAAAACAATTTGTAATTTAAATGGAGTAATAGCAGGTTTAAATGAACAACTTAAAACGGGAAATC
This sequence comes from Atractosteus spatula, assembly GCF_055471065.1. Taxonomy (NCBI): domain Eukaryota; kingdom Metazoa; phylum Chordata; class Actinopteri; order Semionotiformes; family Lepisosteidae; genus Atractosteus; species Atractosteus spatula. The sequence continues at coordinate 16,768,565 of NC_142707.1, forward strand.
TAGTGAAAAAATCAAATATAAACTAAACTAAACTACAGTGCAGAACATATTATGTCATACAAATAGTATGTTCCATAGTATGTTCTAAACAGCACTGTAATACCAAACTTACATTTTAATAATAATTTTTTTAATCATCTAGAGAGCAAACAATTAAATTAGAACCACATCTTTGACTAGCTGACATCAAGGTTTTAAAAATCTGACATCAATAAGATTTTGTTTTTCCTTTTACAGTACCTGTGTACATGTCACCTCCCACAGTACAGGCACTTTCATCATGTTCTCTGAACGTGAGTTGGATCAAGCCCAAGGACAGTGCCACTAGAGGAATTGTAACTGAGTACAGGGTCAATATCCATGAAGAGCAGACATCTAATCAGTTTGCCCCACCTGTTATTTCTCAAGTAAGTTAAAAGACTGTAAAGGAAGATCCAACACAAATAATGTACTGTATGTGTTCATAAACAGACCAAATGAAAACATAGGTCGCAAATGAAAGGAGACCATTCGGCCCATCAAGCTCATTTAGCAGGTAGTAGCTAATTGATCCAAGAATCTGTTTCTGGTCAGAGGGAAGGCACGGTTTTGGCTTCAGCTTTTTGGAAATTGGTTCCTCCTGTTTTCCGATATAAATACATTTCAACAGAGATACACTTGTATCCTCTGATTTGTTTCACTGTTAATTATGAAGAAGTCCATAGGGTTGATCTTGTTCACGCCTTTGAGGATTGTGAGTATTTGAATCAGAACCCTACGTTTCCTTCTCTGTGCACAACGTAAACGTTTTACTTCTTTTAGCCTAACAGTGTAGAACATTACTTAGATCCCAAGAATGTATATGGTTGCTCTAGTCTGAAATTATTCCAGAGAAGTAATATCTTTCTCGTAGCTTGCTGGCTAAAATTGTACATAACAAAGCTGAGGTTCTATAAGTGCATGGTATATTTTACCATAACATCTCTTGATTTAATTTCTATACATATAACTATATATAATATTATGCTTGCCATTTTTGATTCCCCACATTGCTTTAAAGATGAAAATGACGTCTCTACATGAATACCTAAATCTTTCTTATATGTAGCCTCTTCATGTTCAGTGTTTCCCATTTGTCTACAGTATATTATACATAATCTTCAAGGTGTGTTCAGGTGGTCTAAGACCATTTGTATGTCTTTTGCAGTTTTAACATTATTTACTAATCATGTTGGTTATCATCTGCAAATTTGATGCGTTTGCTGACTACACTAAATCTAGATCACAGACGTCAATTAAGAAAAGTACAATATTAGTCCTAAAACAGATCCCTGTGATACTTCACTAAGGACTTATATACTGTAACTACAGTATCAGTAGTCACTCCTTGCCTGTACTCTCTTTCCTATTGATTAACTTGTTCTTACTACAAAATCATGTATTAGCATGAATTTCTACTGCCAGTAATGTAAGAATTGATCTTTTGTGAGTAACTTAAATGTCTTAAAATCTGCATGTTTATCATATAAATATTTTGAATTTTGTGTAGTTAGCTCTGTGTAGTAGCCTTAGGTTTTTGTGCACACAAAGTTGGCCTTGAAGATGAAATACTGTGTTATAGAAAAGATGAGAAGGGTCTAGAGCATTCCAAACCTCTGTAAATATTTACTTAAATGAAAACATCAGAACCAAATGGCATATAAAATATTTTGACTGTTCCTTCCTTTTTCTTTGTAAGTTTACACCTTGTCAAAAGGAATATTTAATGTAGAATTCTTCTGAATGCATGAAGGTGATTGTTTAATATAGTCTACAGCAGGTTAATGATACAGGAACAATAATCTTTTTGCAACTGTCTTTTCTTAACAGGTTCTTTATACGGCTGCATCACATGAGCGGATGTATATAGTGAAAGGCCTGAAGCCTTACAGAGTCTACAATTTCACGATCACTCTCTGCAATAGACTTGGATGTATTACAAGTCTGTCTGCCTCTGGGCAAACACTAGCTGCTGGTAAGGGCATACGGTATGATGGTTTGTGTGTATACAGTATGTGTATGTGGTATTAAAAGAACAAATTAAGCCAATTCATATAAAAATAGTGTAGATTGGGGATTGTAGATTGGAGTGTAGATTTATACTTTTGATACACTGTAGTCACGCGTGGCTTCAGAAAAAAAGTATCAGCATATAATATGAATTCATTAAATGTAATTATTCCCTTTTCAGCAAAGAAATGTGGTAAAATAGATTATTGTGTGAAGAATAAATGGAAAATAAAATCTTATAAAAAATTTTAATTTAGCAAAATATGTATAGTTTGTCGCTAGTTCATAATGAGCTGCAGGACAGCTAAAATATTCCAAAATATATTTGCTTAATATATAAATTAAGCAAATACTGTACATTAAAAAGAACAACCATACTGTAGCTCTAAACTAAGAGGTTTCCCCTAAGAATGTCTAAAAAAATCTGTCCATTTGATCTCACAGAGCTGAATTCCCCATAAACTGAGTGACAGTTCTCTGCAGTTGTGTGACTCAGATTAAATCAAAACCTTGACCCACCTGCCACTCACAAATTGCAAGCATAGTACTTGATGGCAGCTTTTTGTTTGCCAGAGGCTTGTTTGCTTCTACCAAATGGAAACCTGCCATAGAGTACTGAGTTTGTAATTTGCAGTTGGTGGGTGGGCTGAAGGTTTGATTTAATCCAGGCCCAAAACTTCCACCAAATCTGGTTAGGGGCAAATGAAAGCTGTTAGTGGATGTTGCATGTTAAAATTCAACAAGGAGAAAAGATGTGAGTGAGCAGGTGCATGCTGTAAAAGGAGTTGTTAAAAATTACAGACTTTTTTTTTTACATGTTGAGAAAAGTTTGCTTCCAATTTTTTTTTAAAGGGATGCTGGTGAACAGAAAGAAAAGTTTAATTATTGTCTAGGATTTACATTAAGAGTTTTTAAAACTATCCTATGATAAATCCTTTTCAGACAGGAAAAGTATTAAACTTCAAATGTCTCTGGAATTGCATTTTTAAGAATAAGAACCTTTAAAATGAAGAAATAACTTAGGAAACAAAGTTGCTGTTTAAGAAATTGAAGGGATTCAAGATTTATAATTAACACTTGTTTATGAAAATTAGCAAACCCTTTTTATTATGGATTCAAAATAGATATAGCTGAAACGGAGACAGACTGGGTGCAACATATTTTATCACTAAGAAGAACAGTATAGTACTTCTGCAAAATTTTATAAACAAAGCACTCTTTGGAGGGAATCCGTTTGTTTCCACTGGCACCTAGTATTGTTGATAACATGGAAATGTGCCTTTTTTCTTGGGCAGAGGCATCACTACCAGGGTCAGGTGGTTTCCTCTTGCAAGTCCTTCCAAGAATTTTTTAATTCAATGCTACAAATACCACCTCCCCCAAAACTGCCAGTAATATCTAAGTAATGAAATATGGTTGATCAAACACTTCCCACAAAATAATTCCATATCAATAACTTCATATCAATTGATAGGGCGTGGTGTAATGCCCTACAAACAATGTTTGGTGAGTGCCTACCGGAATAAAGAAAAGCTGAGCATGTACGGTATGCCTGTTGTAGTAGATTTACATTGTCTATTTTATCAGTAGGTGGGCAAACAAAAAGGACTTGTAAAAAGTACTAAGTAGGACTTAGTAAACACGATTGATTGTTTTGTAAATATATTGAAGCCACAGCTATCTTACACTCTGATACACTATAGCAGTGGTTTTCAAACTTTTTGGACCAAGTACCACCCCTGATCAAACCAAAGCATCCAAGTACCACCCACAAGTCATCTTCTCATAGAAACCCCAGAAATTCTCAATGACTAACATGAGCACGCATGCGTACACACACTCACATACACATATAATAAATATTATAATAATAAACTTTATTTGATATAGCGCCTTTAAAGGTGGCTTCTAAAAGTGCTTTACAGAAAACAAAAACAGGAACAACAAATAAAAATAATAAAAAAGCACCATTTCAGTGAGAGGGGTGAGCCTGTTTAGTCGAGCAAAGCAGATGTGAATTCATTTTTCGAGCCTTGATACAATTCACAACAGAGTCTAACAGATTTTAAATCATCAGGCATTTTCTTGACGCCAAAGGTCTCGCTGTGGATGTTGCAATGGGTCCATTCATTTCTGGAGCAACCTCTCTAATTCGTGCAACTACACCGCTGTGTCAGCATGTCATTGCTCTAGCACTGTCTGTACGAACTCCGACGCATTTTATCCATTCGATGCCATTCTCTTCGATAAATTCATTCAGAAGCTAAAATATGTGCTCTCCTGTAGTTCCTGTTGGTAGTGGCTTACAGAACAGAAAGTCCTCAAGGGACATACTGTACCCTCAAAGTCGTATCTAACGTAAACGAGCGAATTGGCCAAATCAAATACAGACTCATCTAATTGCAGTGAAAAGCATCTGCTCATCTTAACGTGCTCTACCAGCGTACTTTTGATATCATCCACCATTTCAATAATTCTATGAGTGACTGTGACTTTCAGAGGGGGCTTCAGGTCGAGCTGTTTAGCAGCTTTTTCTCCACACATAATACGTGTCAGCTCTTTTGCCAACGGTAAATAAGGTTCTTCAAAAATAATGTGGGGCTTACCTGCTTTTTTCCCTTTTTTCCGTTTCAGGATTCTGTCTCAAAAGTTAAAAGAAGTTTTTATTTCATGCGCATGGGAGCGAAACACAGACGCTCGGTGTATTTTTCTCAAATTAACCTAGAATGGTTCTTAAATATTTTTCTGTTATCTATCACACTTTCCTGTGCTCACAAGATTGCCAGCGTTCCTAGCACACATTTCTATGCATTCCTGTGTTTACAACATTGGCATTGTTCCAAACCCACGCACATTCTCCTACCTCTCTATTTGCTGGAGATAAGTTTTTTTAAATACAATTGGTCACTTCGTAGCACGCATTCCTAGAATTACATTGTAGCTCTGTGTCCACTGAAGTATTAGCACATGCTGTATCGTAGTACATAGGCTGCGTATTCAACACATATTAAAATAGAAAATATGAAAACCCGTCCCGATTTTTCAGCGCACACAACAAAGTTCCAGGGTCATATGGCGTACCAGCTGGCGGCGCTCCGAGTACCACTCCTGGTACACGTACCACAGTTTGAGAACCACTGCACTATAGGATTCTCCTGTGGTCTGGAGTCAAGCTGGTAATTCCAACCATTTAAATATACCAGTATCTTGACTATTTAACTATGAAATAATACAGTGTATTTGTACAAAATATACATCAACTTATGGAAATTTAATATACTAGAAAATGTATCTTTGTGGACATTTTTGATGAAGAATGGCTGTTCTTTTTATATTGTTTTTTTTACTTCAGGAAATCTACTCTATAAGGACTATGTAAAGATGCAATATGACTTTAAGAGGTCTGTGTTGTTTTGCTGTATGTCTTGCAAAGGTATGAGCATGTAGATAGTCTGTTACTGTTAAGTGTGGGGTACTTTTACTGCACTGGCTGTTTAAAACTCCTTTCTAAGGGTATTGTTTAGATGTCTGGCATAGTAATAAAAATGCTCCTAATTTCCAGCCAGTGGCCTATGTAATTTATGCACCATGAACACTGCTTCTCAGAAGGGGCCTAGTGATGCCTTGGATGAATCTGTGGGAGTGTGCAGGTGTGAGGTGACAGTTATGGTGATTACACTTTCTTTATTTGAAAGGAGTATGTTGGTGTCTGTAAATACCATTCCTATGTGAGGTAATGTCCCTTACTAGGAAAGTAAAATTTAATTACTACAAAAGCGTATAAAAGTGTAAAAATGGTTTATACCGTTTGTCACTTATATATACTGGTTGTTTTACTATCATTAGCTTTTCTTTCAACTGTTTTTTTATGTTTTTATTTATGTTGTCAGACATTTGCAATGTCAAAATGTGTATGTTCTGTTTTTTTCTATCAAATATTTCTATCACATCCATTTCTCACATTAATCTTACTTACTCCAAATAGAGTCTCTGAAGCAGCAGTTCATCTCTGACTACATTTTTGTCATAATTTACTGGTTTGAAATATTGTACATTTGTTCAAGGCTCATAATGGTAAAGCAGATTCATGATTGGTAAAACAGATGAAGGGATAGTAAAACCAATTTACGGGATTTTTTAAAATGAATTTAAGAGCTCCTTTTCGATGGGGAGGAATGTAAAAATATATGATTACGCTTATAGGTTACACATAGACTTAAAATATTTTAAGCATATTTGCTTGGAAGAGCTCCTATTATTGTAACTCCTAGTCCAGAAACCCCTAAATTCTATTGATTCTAAATTATTATAGAGTATTTAAGTGCTCATGGCTTATTAGTTATTAATGCAGATTTTTATTTTTAAAAATGGGAATATATTGTCAAAGCCAATAACCTGACTTTTTTTTTAATGACTGGATTGAATCTTCAGATCAATTAGTTACTAACTACCAAAATCTAGATGGGCTGAATTGTCTTCTTTCATTTGTAACCCTTTTTTTCCGTTTCAACTCAACAATTGCTAAACCATATCATAAACGCTTGTGCAATGACCCAGGCACATTTATTAGTATTCCAGTGCACAGGCAAATGGTACAGTAAATAAATAATAGGACAATAAAATGAAAAAGGTATGGGGGAATGAGTAAGTTTTGTGTAGCAAATTGAAATTAACTTAGGTGCATAAAATTATTTGAACATGCCACACAATTAGTTGTTCACATGATTTCAGATTTCATGATTACAGAATTTCAGAGCAAATACTGTCTGTCTAAGTATGTTCCTTCAATTACAGTAGGTAGCAAATTTCAAACAAAGATTTAAGACTGAGCAACTTTAAAAAATAAGATATAAAATTGTAGAAAGGCACAGATCAAGTCTAGGGTATAAAAAGTTTCAATGAGCAAATGAAAGTGAATGTTCTTGAGTGACCCAAAGTGCTGGCCTGAACGCTTTTGGGAATCTGAAGAAAGACTAGAGAACTGCTGTTCATAAGTGATCCTCAAGCAACTTCAGAGAGCTTGACCACTTCTGCCACGAAGACTGGGCAAAAAGTACACCAAACATTGTGTACAGTTGGTAGATACTTACCCAAGAGACTTTCACTAGTAATTGCTGCAAGAGGTTTTTCCTCCAAATATTGAGTTCATGGGTCTGAATATTTATACTGTTACCATTTTTTTTCTCTAGTTTTTGCTGTCATTTCCTATAAATTATCTTATTTTTAGAAGTCTTCAGTTTGAGCGTACATATTGTTATAAGTTTGACATAAAATATTTGTTTTCTATTGAATTAAATTATCCATTAAAATGGATAGTTCTAGCAGGCCAAGTCTTTAAATAGGTTTGTCACTCTCATCAATAGTTCTGATCTTTCCCTGACTCATGATGTTTCTGGCATCATGGATTTTCTTGGATAAAAACACCAGGGGAAATAAAGCTGTGATTTTGTTACAAGAATTAACCATCAGTATTTGATTTGGGTATGTTAATACTTGAAATCAGTTGCCATTGAAAAAAAAAAACGTCATCTCACCTTACAAAATATTAGTGTTAAAGCTTAATAGGTTCTATTATCCCAATATTTTAATATGGAACTGAACTTCTGTTAAGCAGTGCAGCAAACAAGCTAAAATGGTCCTAGCTCCTAGCAGGAGAGAAGGGATTCACTTTAAGTAGTCCTGGGGGAAAGAGAAAGAATGTAGCTCCTCCCTGCTTTTTAAGAACCAGGGAAAGGGCAGGCCCAGGGGACTGTGGCTGGAGCAATCAGTTCCACCACGGAATCCCCAGCTCCCTTTTCCAGAACACCATCTGGGTCAAAGGGAATAGGTGGAATGTCTGTGTGAAAGGTGACCACTACAGTGCCAGTTTCACTTTTCACTATATTTTTTCTTCTCAAACACTGGCCATTTGCCATATATTCTTAACGATTATTCTGCTGCTTTGAGGTTTCAATTGGAAAAAAATATATTCTGACTTAAAAACTTAATTAATGTAGCTATTTTATTAAATCTAGCCTACATATAAATTATCTTCATTGACTTTTTAATGTTGATGATGTTGATGAAAAATGAAGGACATTTTTTATTTTTCATACAGTATTAAAGACAGGAGTTACAAAATCTTATTTCCTTGTCTAGATAGGAATTTTAAATTCTTCCAGTAAATTAAATTACTTAATTATAACTTACCCAGTATTGAGTTCAGTACTGCAGATTTGTCAGTCATCTTTAGATCCCCAGTTGTTCAAAATATTTTGAAAAAGCCATCAATAAATCAAGTAATTAACTACATAAAAAGTATGAGAAAAAGTGAGATAAAAACAAAAAACCTCTGTTGCTCTTGAGTATCAGCCAGGCAGTAAACAATCACAGCACTCACATGCTGGTCAGATAGGCCAGTGAAGGCCAACTTCAAATATCAAGATTTATTTATTCAATTAAGTGTTTTCCTTCTCATTTCTTCAACAATTGAGGCAGTCAAGAGAATTAGAAAACGTGCTGGACTGCAGATCAATTTGGCGAGCATTGAACTAGACCAGTTACAGGAAGATAGGGAGTGGTTGGGTGTAATGAAACCTAAAAAACTCCATGAGCCAAATGTGATATTTTCAAGGATGTGTTTTCAGGGGGAATGAAACTACGTACAGTATATGAGCTACATTAGTGTTAAATACTATAACATAACAATATTTCTTTATCTAGCCTGACTGTGTAAACAGTGCTAAATATTTTAGCATATTGTCCTTTGGTAATAATAATAATAATCGCTTACACTTATATAGTGCTTTTCTGGACACTCCACTCATAAGCTCTTTGCAGGTAATGGGGACTCCCCTCCACCACCACCAATGTGCAGCATCCACCTGGATGATGCGACGGCAGCCGTAGTGCGCCAGAACGCTCACCGCAAATCACCTATCAGTGGGGAGGAAAACAGAGTAATGAAGTCAATTCATAGATGGGGATTATTAGGAGGCAATGATTATTGAAATTTGGCCAGGACGCCAGGATTACACCCCTACTCTTTTCAAGAAACGCCCTGGGATTCTTTTTTAATGACCACAGGACTTCGGTTTTATGTCTCATCCAAAGGACAGCGCCTTTTTACAGTATAATGTACCCATCACTATACTAGGGCATTAGGACCCACATAGACTGCAGGGTGAGTGCCCTTTGCTGGCCCCACTAACACCTCTTCCAGCAGGAACCTGGTCTCCCATCCGGGTACTGACCAGGCTCACATCTGCTTAGCTTCAGTGGGTTGCCAGTTGTGAGTTACAGGGTGATATGTCTACTGGCTAATTCCTTTTGTATATTAAATTAAACTTCTCTTTTCTCTTTATTTCTGCAAAACCACTTAATACTCACAGGGCAGCACTCCTGTATGTGTGTTGTTGTGGGATGTAGCAACTTTTCAGTTTGAACTTTTGTCAAAAAATGTTCTTATGTCAATCATACATACTGTTGTATTGAGATTTTTTTATGGTGTTGTTCTTCATCAGCACCATTTCAAACAGGAAAATCTTTGTATATATATGTCAGCACAAGTGTTTCAGCACAAAGGTACTTACAGTATATGTTGTATATCATCATGAAATTAAATTTACGATATGGGTTAATTCCATTACACTTTCATGATCTCTTTCTTGTGAGCTGTATTTTTCATTTATTTACTGTATATATGTAATAAATGTTTTCGGTAAAATACTGACATACTGTATAGTACTTTATTAATTATCATTTCCTGCAAGTGTAGAAAGTACACTTAATTATTGGTGGAGATTATGATTTTCTTTGTTTGTTTTGATTTACAATTTTTTTTCCTTAAATTGCTTAATGATTTTGAAACAATCCATCGGTAAGGATGGCACACTTGGTAGTTCATTTGCTACATAACTGGAAAATTCATTGTATAGCAGTAAAAACAATTTACTGTTAATTACAAGGAGAAAAAATTGCTGCAGCACACTCGCAGATTGCTATGAATCATGGAGCACTCCTAGAGATTTATAACGAATATGTAAGTAGGATGAATTAGCAGGGTTTAATAACAGAGGCACAAATCATGCAGCCTTCAAGGAGCTTTAATTGATACACTGGAATGTGATGGGCATGAATCACTCAGCCATTCAGCAGCACTGTAACATATGGTCAACTCAATATGTTGCATCTTAAAATGGTTGGTGTGTCATTGGTTTTTCCATATGGTAGGATTTTTTTTCATGTAAAGAATGATTTTTTCTGCATAATAGTTTAAATAAACAAAGCCTTTACACTAATTCTTAAATTCTTAATGGGAAATTTCATAAATGTTGCTGTTGGAGCAAAAGACAGATGAAAGGGAAGTCTGAAAAGAGACAAGCCAAATCTAAATATAGAGATAACATAATGTAGCATTGTATGGTTAAGCAAGGTTAAACAACATGTGAGTCAAAAATACCAAATATACTGTATCTTTGTTAATGCTTGAAAATATTCCAGTGCAGATGTTTGCCATTTTCTAGTCATAATATTACTTTTTGCAGTTTACTTATTTAGATTTTGTTTTTAATCACAAGGTCATTCGCCACATAGTGAATGTTTTTATGATATGCTAAGTGTCTGCCAAATTCCATGCACATCAAAAAACTGCAGTAAAAAGAAGTAAAAATTATTTTGCCACTGGATAACTTCTTAATAGGCATGGATTCAAGTGCAGCTTTGAAGTGACTGATGATCTCAAACCTTAAGTACCTGAAGTTGGTCTTAAGGTTACATTCTAATTTTAAAGTTCTTGAGACTTTACAAAGTCCACACAATTTAGGAAATAGATAGGAATGATTATCATAATGAAGAACATAAATTAAAAACCCCAAAGATTTTCCAGCTGTTTCTTTAAAGATCCTAGGGCTTCAGATTGAACCATACAGCTGGTATAGTAGTTTTGTACCTGAGCTTTATTTCCATGTTTGTCCAGGAGTCCTTATCTCCCTGTTAATCCTGAAGAGGTCATTTGGCTTTCCTTTTTTCCTAAATTTCAATGTTTGAACTGTCTGATTTCTTCTATATTTTAGCATATTGTAACCTGTTAATAGTTAGCCTGTATCAATTTGACTGTAAGCAGGTTTAAATATCTTAGATTTTGCATCCTATTAGTTGTGTTCTTTTAGCCCTCTGCCAGGATTTAATGTTGATGATTGCAATTTATTTGATCCATACCTAGGTTTTATTACTGTTTGTATACACAATACACATCACTGTTATATAGATGCACCATTAGACAGAATTACCATCTGTTCAAAGGGAAATAGTGGCATCTGCTTTCCAATTTTTTAGAGTTAAATTATATTGCATTCTTCTAAACACCGCAGAACTCAAATGAATGGCCTTGCTGTTTAAACTTATCCCTAGTAATAGGCTGCTTAATGGTTATAGTGTATAAAAATATATCATTTCCATGCATTCATATTTTTTTGTTTTTAGCAGAAGATGATAATGTATTTGTATAAACAGTGTTTTACACTCACTGTAATTTTTCTTAACCCCCTCTTCAGTTACTTTATATAAGTTAATGTAGCTAATAACAGAAGTAAAATCACCTGTTTTTTCTACTGTTTAAAAATGTATATTTTAAAATCTGTGAGCTGTTGAAATGGGACCTGTATTATAGACATCATGACCTCACGTATTACAGCTTTGTACTGTAGCTGTTTCCTGCTTTATTGCTGATCATAACTAACAAACATTGGTTGAAGTTCATTTTCTGAAAGTCCGTCTCTGCATTTACTTGATCAAGGGTGATATTTGTTTTAGATTTTCTTCCTTTATTTTCATTTCTAGTTTTGGCATTCACTAAACTATCTTAATGTTTCTGAATCAAGAGGAGTGCTCCAAGAAACAACACTCAGATAAGTCATTTTAACAAGGTTAAAATAGAAATGTGTTCCAGACTGTGGAATTTTCCCTATTATTAATAATAATTAACAAAACTATTATTAAATAATTAATGATAATTAATAACTCCAATATATTTATTGTAAATAGTATTCTTTTTTTAATCCACAAACTTCATTCTGTCATCAAGCATTTGTATCTGTCCTCCTCTGGCAGAAAACTTTAAAATCCTGTAATATTGCTATCTGACATTCCTGATGCTCCCCTCAATATGGTAATCTAATTAACCCACAGTATATGCTTATGCTTATATGCTAATCTAATTAACACAAAATGGACATATCAAACTTTTAAGAAAGAGGTATAGCAAATTCATAGACAGAATGCAAATGAAAATAATCTCACTTCATTTCAGAACAGAAATAGCTCACAAATTCTTAATGAGAATCCTGCCTTGACAATTCATAAAGTCTGGAATTCATCTTTGAAGGTACGCTCACCAGAAGAAACTTTTAAGAAAGGCATTATGATTTCCTTCACACCCAATGACCTCCCATCAATCATGGTGCATTTTTAACACATAATCAAACTAAACAGACAAAATATGGTTCATTTGCACAAAAAGGAGACTGGAATTATTTAGTGATGGATCACATATCCTGAAACACAGCATACGGGACCCTTTCCTAAAGGTGTCTACAGCATTCTAGGTCAGTCATCAGGCAAAATGAAAAAAAAAATCCTAATCCTTTTAGGTCCATAAATAAAATTGCTTCTGTAATCAATACTTCATATTATTTAGATTTTATTAAGATGCATTTTAAGATTTTGTCTGTTATGGAATGCTGATTTAGTTCCTTTTTGATTATTATTCTATAGCTTTCCTGTGGTTTATAAAGAAAAGGTTGATGAGACTATTAGTTAATATTTAGAAAATAAAGTTACATGTCTAGCTTTATGGGTTAAACATTTATAGTGTATTTCAACAGGATTAACTATACCCTCTTAGCCTGTTTGGGATTGGGCATGAGAAATGTGAGTAACATGAAGAAGTCCTTTGCAAATTGAAAAATATCAAGATGTACAACTTTAAATTAGGATTTAAAGTTTCCAGTTTTTAATAATGCCCTTTAAATTTACTGTGATAAAACTCGGCATTTCATTCCTCCCATAATAAAGATGTTTGATTACTTTTCCCATGTATTGCACTAGAGAATTGGTGATTAATATTATTTCACTATAAAATATCTATTCATTTTTAATCTGTATGAAACAAAATTACAGCATTTGCTATTTGAATTGTTTGTAGCAAGTCCAGTATCTAAAAAGCATTTTATACTATTCTTTTAATTAGGCCATAATGATTGCTTAAAATTACTGTTTAAAGGCAGTTCTGCTACATTTTGCCCTAATTGCCGCATACATATAGTTTTCTGAAAAGTACTGATACTTAGAAACAAAAATGTTAATTTTATTATTTTATAGCTTACTATTGTTTCCGGTTTCATGTTCTCCTTCTTACTATGTAGTACATGCAAACCATAGATTAAAATTTTTTATATACCTGATATTAGTTAAAACAAAGTAAAATTCATTCTCCTTTTAATAGTCAAAAGCACATTACTTTTTAATCCTCCATATAATGGTCTAAATAGACAATGCTGAGAGCGTGAAATGGTAGTTAATGAAATTCGTGTTAATGCTTTGGCTGGGGTGTGGAGATGTCAGCACTGTTGGTCTTATTTGAATGTGAACAGCTATCCCTGCATCTAAGATAATGTTTAATGTACATTACAGCAATAAAGGTAGACATACAAGTGTGTCTTGTCTGTATATGGTACATTAACTATGACTGTGGTGTATGTATTTCTTCCAAAGAAGGTCAGACAGTTATTCAAAAATCAATACTTTTCCTGTTACAGAAATATGTCTTACAGTGCATTTAAGAAGGCCATGACCTGATGCCTCATAAAAAATGTCAAACTTAATGTAATCTGTAAACAGTAATCCTGTTCATAATTATTCTAGTTTGTACAGATGCAGCCATTCAAAGTGCGCGTCACAGACACGTACCGCAGGTGACGTCGCTCAGTATGACGCAAGATGACGCGTGGCACCGCAGTAAGTGATTGGTTGACCGACAGGGGCACTCGTGGTCCGTTGGTCTGTCGTAGAAAGACTTACAGTAAAAACGTCTTTGCTGTGCCCGTTGTAGATATTGAATTTTACCACTGAAGGGAAATCTTAGTAGCTGAGCATAAAAAGAATAGGAGCATACTGTAACGCGTGTGAAAGCCATAAACGATATTAATTTTGGAACATAAACATACAGTATATAGCTGGTCTTGGTACTTTAAAGAAAAAAATACACACCGGTATTCCATTTCTCCCTAAACATTGTAAGCTTCGAAGTCTTTAACTAACGTGATACCGGAGTCAACAAGCATACTTTTAGAATTTGATTAAAAGGGAATATAATATGGAATCGCGTATCTCAAGAATTTAATAACGGTATGATTATATCCGTGTACTGCGGCAGGGCTGTGTAGGGCTGTTTCGCCTGCCTGCTCCAGCGAGCTGACTGTAGCCGACTGGTCTAGGTGCGTGCCTGCCAACGGGCAGGCTGTGTGCTCGAATCCAGCTGGACCTTCTAGTTTTATTTATTTATTTTTTAATCGCGTAACATAAACATATTACCGTATGCAAACTGTACTGTATACAGTATGTATATGTATATTTAATGTCTTAACTGTGCCCGTTTAATTGAATTTAAAAAAATTATTTAACACGAACATTAAGCTGTTTACATCTTCCGCCTGAGAACAGTCACCCGTTGCTACCCAACGCAGAATGGTGATTGGCTGACACCATCTGACACCCCTCTGATTGGAGAAAAAAGACGTGCTGGTTTGCTATACATACTGTAACAGGAAGAGGATTTCTTTCTATTCAAAACGTGTATTTTAAAAGTTTAAGTAAAAACCTTACAGCGTACACAGATTTCTAAACTGATCAGGATCGTTATCTTTGTCTTATGCATAATAATATTCACCGCTCTGTGCAGCAAATTAATAATAAACTTTATTTTATATAGCGTTTTAAACGAATAAGTAATTAGATTGCTCATAAACCTAATCACTTGCTTTTTCTTTTTATTTAGGCTCAGATTTCAACTATAGATCGTATTATTAATAACCATAATAACAACCAACCAACAAAAACAACCATATAAACATAATACCAACCAAAAACATAGATAACAACCACAATACAAAATCAAATATATCAAACCATTTTACTCTCGCAAAGTCCTCCAATTATCATAATCCCGCCCCTTATGCAAAACCAAACCTTCCTCCCATCCCAGTTTATCCTGTTTATCATAAACAAAATCCACCTCAATTTTCAACATAAAGCATTACACAAAATCAATACCTCAACACTCCATACTCAACAACGATAATTCACAAACAGCCAGAACATGTAACTACACATTCCCAAACAGACCTAATTTCCATAGCCCCGCCCCTTATGCAAAACCAACATCCCTCCCCTGTTCTCTCTCTCCCCTGGCGGTTGTAATTGTTTTTATTTTCAAATAAATTTTAGCAAAGTCATGCATTTTAAAAATCTTAAGATTTTTATATTTATGTCTTTATTTAGTGGTTTCATTAGTGACAAAGGCTAAACTTTCTTGGAAAAATGTCTTTTATGTAAACCATGTTTGCTATTTATTCATTCAGGGCTAAAATATGTTCATTGTATTCTAATGAAAGAAGGGTTCCTTTCGCCGTAGTCGGGAGCCTAGCCTTTAACTAGTAAGTACTGTACTTACTGGGTTTTTGAGGGGGGGGGGGGGGGAGTGTCTTTCGCTGGAAATCTCGCCTCCTACTTTGAAAATACCCGTGAGACGGTTCAATTCGTCACAGCCAGCACTCCTGCAGAGAGGGGGGTTGTACTTGGAGTGTATACAGTACACGCGTTATGCTCTTCGTTAATGTCTAAGCCGGAACATATCATTATATCTCATTTTGTATTTCTTAAAAAAAATCGTTTTCCCAGCCTAACAGTATTGTTTTTAACCTGTAAATTTGCTGGACAGAGAGGTGAACATTATTACACAGAAGACAAAGATAGCGATTTACGTTGCATTGTGTATCGTGCTGCTTTAATACAGTTTTAAATAATTGGAAGTCTAAACAGTATCAGCTTTATTTATGGGTTTTAAATAAAGGTGATTTAAACGCGATTTAAATCAATATAAATGTTTATATTGTAACGCATAGGTGACTATTCATTGTTATTAAAATGACTTAAATTCGATCATGTTGTGATATTTAGAAATATACATTTGTTTGGTGCGAGTGAAGTTTTATTTAATCTCTGAGCCATACTGATTCTTCTGGAAGCGAGTTTCCGCCAGGGAGTAAAAAAAAAACACACTATGGTATTCTCTCCAATGCAGTGCAGTTAAAAACATACCTCTGATGCTGCTCCTAAATGAATATCGTTTATGACCATCAGAGGCTTTATGCTCCTTTTCTTTTTTCCAGTGGATTGAACAGGGAGAGGCATTTCATGATGTACTTTTCACTGATGAAACAACAGTGGCTCTGGAACAGTTTTCAACCATGTTGTTTTATAAAAAGGGGAGATATGTACACGTTACTGAAGCTAAAAGTTTAGCCTTTGTCACTAATGTAAACACTAAATAAAGACGTATAGAAATCCCTACGTTACAGACTGTATATGGCTGGTATTGGTAGTTTAAAGAAAAAATACACACCATTATTCCACTTTCTCCCTAAACATTTTAAGCATCAGAGTCTTACATGTGGTTATTTATTGCATAATTAAATTTTGAAAGCCACTGAGACATCAGGTACTACTGTTGTATTTATGAAAAAGAAACAAAACAAAAAACATACTAACAACTGTGCCATCCTACTCCTTAGTTAATACATTTTATTATTCATAAACAGTTAACATTGTTAGCAAAATATTTTGAATTATATTTATCCCTATTTTTTCTTTAGTTTTGTATTTAACTTATTATATGATAGTCAGACTTAATGTATATTTGAACAATGAAATGAAAATATATTTTTACAAGATTTTACATTAAGCACTTAAAATTAATATGGTTAATAAAAGTAAACTGTAACATGCTGTAACAAGATCGGTTAAACTGCGAAGAAAATGCTTTCAGAGAAAATGTTTCAGGTGTGAAGAACATAGATCTCTAATGCAATTTCAACCAAACCTGTTCCCACACACCCTGCCCCCACTACCATTAGAATATACACAAACATTCGCGTTTCATTCTGAGCAGAAGACCCTCACACCTGAAGAGTGCTGGCTGTGACGAATTAAACCGGTCTAACTGGCTTCAATCACAGACCATGTGACATGGGACTCAGTAAACTAACAGCGCCACTGGATTTGATAATACCTAACCAAAATCCGCAATATGGAAACAGAACCTGTGTGATTGTTGATAGATGATGTACTCGTAACATTTTTTCAAGACGAACTACAACATTTAAAAAATGACTTGTATGTACTTGATCTCTAATCAATCCACGGGTCCCAGCACAAAACGAAAGTAAAATGCATACCGTTTCGCGCTTCTTATTAGTTGCTCAAAAGTAATTTGACCGTATGAAATGCATAATATAAACCTAGAAACATATACGTGAGCAGTACTTAAGCACTGTAGTATCGGTGTTAAGACATACCTCTCAAATACTGTAAATCAAGTTAAAAATATCTCAAGACCGATTCTGGTCGTAATGAAACCATGTTTCGTGTATGTTTTCTTTTTCATCTTGAAATAACTCATTTCTAAATACCTTTTTCACTGTTAACATCTTGCAGCAACTTTGCGAGCAAAATATACACTCTGACAGTTCATCCTGCTACCAACATTAAATAAAACAAATCTTAAGATTTCTATATTTATGTCTTTATTTAGTGGTTTCATTAGTGACAAAGGCTAAACTTTCTTGGAAAAATGTATTTTATGTGTTGCAGAAAAAACTGACTTGCTTTAACAAAATATGTTTACAAATCCTTTCACCTGGCATTTTCGTAGTTAGAAATTATGGAACGCTCTGTTAAAAGCAAGGGAGTTTTTATGTCCGTTGCAGTTCTTTTGCAACATGAATATAATTATATCGTTATTAATTTCTTGAGATACGCGATTCCATATTATATTCCCTTTTAATCAAATTCTAAAAGTATGCTTGTTGACTCCGGTATCACGTTAGTTAAAGACTTCGAAGCTTACAATGTTTAGGGAGAAATGGAATACTGGTGTGTATGTTTTCTTTAAAGTACCGAGACCAGCCATATACTGTATGTTTATGTTAAGATTTCCCTTCAGTGGTAAAATTAGATATGAATATTCAATACTTAAACGGGCACAGTTAAGACATTAAATATACATATACATACTGTATACAGTACAGTTTGCATACGGTAATATGTTACGCGATTAAAAAATAAATAAAACTGGAAGGTCCAGCACCTTCCACCTGGATTCGAGCACACAACCTGCCCGTTGGCAGGCACGCACCTAGACCAGTCGGCTACAGTCAGCTCGCATGAGCAGGCAGGCGAAACAGCCCTACACAGCCCTGCCGCAGTACACGGATATAATCATACCGTTATTAAATTCTTGAGACACGCGATTCCATATTATATTCCCTTTTAATCAAATTCTAAAAGTATGCTTGTTGACTCCGGTATAACGTGAGAAATGGAATACCGGTGTGTATTTTTCCTTGTGATATTTTAAGCTCTAGTTGAATGATAGGTGTCGCATTTTAAATCATTTTCGTAGTTAGAAATTATGAAACGCCCTGTTAAAAGCAAGGAAGTTTTTATGCCCGTTGAAGTAAAACAAAATGCCTGACAAAGTATGGCTTGGACAGATTCCAAGTGCTTGTACAAATGTGCTAAAGAAATTATACTTTGAGTATACAGCTTGTCCAAAGTCATCCATTATTAATACTATTAGTAATATCTTCGGTAAAGGCTTTGATGCATAAATATTTCTGATAAAGGTAGGTTGTGTACTTTTGTCCAACTGAGCAATCTTGCTTTCATAAAATATACCAACATTTTAATGACTGAAGATTAACATGCTGTAATACACTGTTCAAAATTAAAGGCTCAAATGCTGTACATGAGAGGTTAAGCTCCCCCTGGCGGTTTTACAAGGTGACGCCGGATAGTTTCCGGCAGAGCGTCAAATGATGCGCGATTAACCACGTGACACTGCGTGATACCGCGACACGCCCACCGGGGTATGCCGCAAAATAACGCACCCATTTTGAATGGCTGCATCTGTATGCTGAAGCAATACTTAATTAGTTAATACATCTAAGGTGATACTAACCTGTTAATTATAAATTAATTATAAGTTACATCTTTGTATTATGCTTAAAAAGGAAATTAATGCACTGAGGAAAGAAGTCGACTAAAGGCTGTTGTATTTATAATTTTAAATTAAAAATAAAATCAATGAAAAGCAGTTACAATTTTTCATTGAGGGCAATCTGCTTCTGATGTAGAGCTGATGTATTCCTGATGTATTCAAAAACTTTAAATCTGGAAGTGCCTTGATTCACTTCTACAGTGAAGAAAATACAAACACGCTGTGTGGATAGAAAAACTCTTCTGTTCTTTTAATTAGTATTGTATTCACATATTACTACGTAGTATAGGAAGCGTCTCAGGGATAATAATAGGAAATGTCTACATGATGAAAGAGAAATGGTAGATGTATAAAATGTATTATTTAATTTAATATTAAATTAATATTTGATGCAGGTTCATTTCAAGGAAGAAATAAGCAACATGCCTCAGGCTAAGGAGAGATAGAGTTCTGTATTAAATAATATTAGTATCGTTACAGCTTTAGGTGACTGAGAAGTGTCTTTTAGATTTTAGATAAAGTTTGTGACACTTGGAAGAGTAAATACTTCTAACTTTAAAATACAGAGGATGTTTGCTGAGGTCTGTGGGGCCCTTAAGCAGAAACAATAGTAAAGTTTACCTTAGTATGCCAAGGTAAGTTATGTATTAATGATTGCCAGGGAGCAGTACAGAAACACACTATATACAGTAAGATAACATTAAGAGCAAGAACAAGAGGGAAAGAGGAGAAAGAAACAAGGAGAAGCAGGGAGAAGAGAGTGGAGTCCTCAGGAGCTGGGACTTGAAGCTTGCGTCAGGCAAGAGCCCCTTCTTCATGATATTCCAAACCTGGAGCCAAGTACAGTATTTGAACCTTGTTAGAGAGAGTATGCTATTTTGTGTTTTAGGGAACTTGGGTTTCCTGGGTAAAAGATACCTAAGTTAGAAATGTCTTTCCTGATTAGGGTGCATTTTATGGATAGGGGTATACAGTAGGCTCCCATTTATTTTGTGGCATTTGGGGTGCAGAGAGATTTAACTGCAGGTTGCATTGTATCTAGAAGGCAGCTCATCTCTTATGTGGCCTTTGTAGGCATTAAGAGCTTAATGCCTAGTAGCAGTTTGGAGGTTTTGGGTGACCAGAGTGTTAGGCCTCTGAAACGCCTTGTTTGTAAATACAGTACCTAGCGTAACTTGTGTGTTGTATGTTTTGTGGTGTGTAGTATAGTTTGTGTCTCATCATTGTAATAAATATCCGTTTAACCAAGTGTGTCTGGATTGTTACTCCTCTTACCAAAGCTGTGCCAGAGAAAAAATAATTAATGTGCCTCTAATTATACCAGTCGCTCGGGTATATTGCTAGAAATCACTTACAAGTTGGGGGTTATGAATAATTATTTCACTTATTGACTAAATATGGGGATAGTAACCAATAGCCTCAAACTTCTTGGTTATAGACATTACCTTTGACACTGGGATGTTTTATAGATTTTAATTATTTAAAACAGTCCCAAGATTTGTTGATGTTGATATTTTTCAATCTTTGAAAAATTCTCTGACTTTGTCCTTAATGATGTGGTACTGACATATGTTTTGCATATGTGTTCAACCTGTTTTAACACCCACTGTCACGGTGACTTCCAGAAACATCTACAAACTTTCTGAGGCTTTGTGAAAACATCAGGCAACTGTTGATGATAGAGGTATACATTATTTTGGACAAATGTACAGAGTCTGAACAAATTTGAACATTATGTTTCTATAAATGTATGTCATTTTTTTTTAGATAGACTATGAAAATACTCAGTACTCCTTTTACTGACCTTTAAAGTGTTAAACAATCCTTTTTTTCACCTATTTTTACTTGCTAAATTGACTTTTCATTATGGATAGGTTTGGAGGCTGATATGCCATAAATAAGTAAAAACATTACAATATCTGAATAACTGCATATTTGGATAATTTTGTTTTAGGCAAGCATGTTAAAAGTGTTAATTTAAGCATGTATTGTAAAACAAAAAGCAACAGATGTTTACATTAGTGTTAATCATATACACTAAACTTTATATAAAATATAGCAATAGATTACTATATATTTACTGTTAAATAATTCAGTATATACAGTATTATTTTCAAGTCAATACTATTCCTTAATACTGGCATATTTTAGTGTTACCAGATTTGAAATAATACTTGTTATTAAATGTAAAATTATCTTACTTTGACAACATTTTGTTTATGCTGTATAACAGGTAATGGAATTATTTTTTCACATTAGGCAGAATATTTGGAATGTAAGAAGCTGATTAAAGTGAATGATGCCTCAGCAATAATGTACCCTCAAATGTGGAAAACTTTTCTGTATAAAAAGTGACTGCACTTCCTTTGCCTTTTAGTAATTTGGCATTGGGACTCTTGATAAAGATGTATTACAAAATAAGACTAGACAAAATTTGTCTTGGATAGTGTTCTGCAGTGATCAGAACTCAATTTTTTCTCTCTCACTGTTAGCCTTGTGCACCTTTTTTTAATTATTTTTTTATTAAGTAGTTAATTGGTAAATTACCTGGTAAATTACCTGCTCCTAATTGGCCATGTGAATATGTGAAGATCTCATTAAGTAGAATTTCCCCTCCATATTTTGACATGGCAGTCTACCTTGACAGTTAACTCATTAGCAGGTCTTTCACCTTGTCACACATTTATACATTTTAGAAATAAAAATAGGATCGTTAAAATATTTTTTTAATTATATGCTCCTTTGACAGTGAAAAAACAACCGTTTAGCAGAATGTAGTGTTTCTTTTCAAGCATATTAAAAAAAAGGAATGTCCACAGAGACTTTAAACAATCCCTGTTAAATCAGCAGACTGAATTTAAAATGATATCACAGTTTCAATTATATAGACTCTAGTAATATTGATTGAATATAATTTATGGCTTGTATGCACATAAGGCATGCGAAGACAACACGTCCCTTTCCCATTTAAGAGTTTTATTAGTTTCCATCCTATGGATGCTCTCAGACTTTGAATGGACTAAATGCACATAGGATGTGTCAGCCTGAGGTAATTTACTCCCTTTTACTAGATATGAGAAAACCATTTACATCATTACCAGTATCCGCAGATCTGTGAACTGACTTTAAATGTACTGTTTTTTTCTTCCACCATAGCTCCAGCAAGATTAAGTGCTCCTACGTTAAAGGGATTCAACATGTCAGTTATTGAAGTGTCCTGGGACCAACCACAGGAGCTGAATGGGCCTCACCCACTTTACCAGGTGGAGAGGACGGATACATCACTCTCTGACCCTCTTGTTCCTTTCCAAAGAGGAACCAGATTTCCGGGTCATGGTTACATCAGGTTTCCAAGTTCAACTCTTCCAGTCAATACTTATTTTACAGGTATGTTTTTGTTCATTTTCAGGACTGTTATGTTAAATATTATAGTGGTGTATTCTTAGATGTGAAATGCACTCCACATTATTTGTTTAGTTTACATATAAAATAAGAGGCTGGTGAGATAGAAAATGGTAGGAAGCATGTGACATTTTTGTTTTTTTGAATCACATGCTTATTATATTTGCTCTGTCAGTTCAGTGTTTTGGGTTATGGTTGATCTTTCCTCTCAAGATTATTATAAAGGTCTTTTTATTCCTGCTTTAAACATCTCCCATAAGGCTGATGGTTTTGGTGGTTTTGCCAGGCAACTTGTACAATTTTTCATAATAAATAAAAAAATACTTTAATCTTGTCAGCTTAAATAGGTTTCAGAAAACCTTTCTATTTTTATCTGAATCATGAAATACTCCCAGACACTCACAGAAGACCAGTCCTGCTTCATATACTTTTTCATTCATACATAAACCTAAAACATTGAAAATCAAAATGTATGTTTTCATATTTTAATTGGCAGGTTCTGAAGACCTGAGGAAAACGGTTATTGTAATGAATTGAGGTCTGGGTTATACCAGCACTCAAGAGCCATTACAAATGCCAAAACCAGTATTTAATAGCAGTTTTCAGCTGGGTAAATACAATATGCTTTTGGAAAATATAAAGCTTCCATCAAGTAACATACACACAGGGTATCTGTGATTGGTCAGTGGATTATGATTTTGATTTAATTTAGTACACATGTATTTCAGAATGTATCAATATTTCCTTGATATAATCAATAAAAATTATTTTTTATTCCACGTTATTTTTGCTGCAATTTATTTACAGTATAATGAGAGAAGCCACTTCTGACAATTGGAATCATATCTGAAACAGCAGTTCAAATTATAGCAGAAAGTGTTATAACAAAACTTTTTCAATTAGATCTGCTTACTAAATAAATGACACAGATGATTACACAATATAATATATTTCCATTGCATAACATAATGTAGCATTGCACTGAAAATAAAAACCTGTTCTGGTTCATCTACAAATTCCAAAAGATTTGATATATCCATTTGTTTGAATTATGTTCTTAATTGCATTTCATGTTTTCAAAATAAAGAAATATTAGTGGCTATCTGTACAACATCAGTGTTATTATTTGTTACATGTAGTATGGAATATTCAGTTTGCTATAAAGAAAAGAAAGTTTAAGACACTAGCATCAGTCCAGGTCATCCATGTATTTTCTGACAGTTTTTTCCAGGTGGAGGAGCCGCAGTCTACTATATCTCGGCAAGCAAAGGACACAAGGCAGGGTCTTCCCTGGGTGGGACACCAGTCTATCACAGGGCAGACACACAGAGACACACACACTCATACAGTACCTAGCACTCATTTTCTCAGAGGCCAATTAAACTACTGGTATGTTTTTGGACTTTGGGAGGAAGCCAGAGCACCCAGAGGAAACTCATGTGAGCACGGGGAGAACATACAGACTCCAAATAGATAGTACCCCAGGTCTGGAATTGACCTCAGGGCCCCAGCACGGCAAGGCAGCAATGCTAATCACTGTGCCACCATGCCAGCCCCCACTATAGACCACATAATATGAAATCATTTTGTTTTCATTTTTGTTCATTATGTCTTAATTGTACTGTCTTCATGTTAGAGGAGATGTTAGACGTTTCCTCCAAACTTGCTCTTTTCTGGAAAGCAGTCATTTAAGTATATTTATTCTTGTTTGAATATTTTAAAGATGTCTATCTCACCTGTTTCTGAAGATGTTGCAACAGAATATACTGTACCTTGAAATAGGAAATGTTTGTGACCTCAGTGAAGAAACATTGTTGCACACATCCAAGAGAGATCATTTCATCCTCCAGATTTATTGACACATGGGAGACATGTACTTCAACATATTACACAGCTCTAGCACTTATTTGTAGAGTGCTATTATTATTAAGGTTTAGGCAATTTAAAAACATTAAGTATGGAAGAAATCAGATATAAAATATTAATTGATGGTAACTGGAGTGTGACAGTTGCCGAAACTGTATTATCATGAGCTTGTTTGCATTGATTCACATTATTTCCTGTCTGGGATATTTCAATTTGATGGTAAGCAGAGGGTGACATGAACAGAAATGATATTAATCGGGCTTGACTGTATTTACATAATTATTAAATATGTTATATATCTGTTCACATTACAAGTTGATGTTCTGAAGAAAAAAACTGGGATAATTCCTTTCAATGCTCCAGTATTCTTTATTTCTTTTATATGTGGCTTTGGAGTACCAGAGAAATAATACTTTATTTATATAAAAAGAGCCAATTAATACATCTCTCTTCAGAAGTATGTGCTATTCAATTGCCTTTTGAAGAGCGTGTATATAAATGAATAACCTTTTCTGACCTTGCTATTTCAGAAAATGAATGGTCGTTTTTCCATAACTCTATTAACATTTAGCACTGCAATTTTCAGGTTTTCTTAAATAATGACAAATGGATAAATCTTTATAAATCAAGGTGTTAGTTGAGTTCATCTCTACCCTAATTGATCAATGGTACCAGTCAGTGCAAGTGCTTGTCCTTGGTCCTGGTGGTATTATAAATGGCTAGGAACTAATGAAAGTGGGGAGGAATAAGCCAGGAAAATTGTACCATCCTTATGAACTTTGCTCTGCAGATCCAATATTCCTTTTGCATATTCATTATTGTCCCATTAACTAAGGTCCTGTATCAGAGCGGTATTCTCTCCTAGTAGTAATAAATATTCAGAATACTAAAACTGAATATTCAGTGCAGGTTTCATGAAAGCTTTCAAATTGACTCTGTGGTCTGGGAGTTGTTGAAGGTGCTTGATTTTGTGAGTAAAGGGTTGCTCAATAAAATTTGTACTGTACCATGTGACATTCATTTCAGAAGGGGTCTAGGTATTTGAATGTTAAAAAATGAATAGTTTCAAACATTGTAGAGGAGTGCTCTCCAAATGAAATGAAAGTGGCATTGCTATATTTCTAACCCCAAAACCCAACAAGGGACTTTAAAACATTAGATTTAAAATTGAATCATGTTGGAATTAAAGTAAAGACCACTTTTAAGATTCTCTGACAGAGCTGGTTCACTATTTTGCTTGTGCATCATGTGTTTTATGTCACAGTAGAGGAACAATGTCCATGAAGTTCTATTCCTCTTGCTCACTCAAGATGTTCAAACTGAAGCAAAGCTATAGAAATTAAATACATATGAATTTTCATTCAGTTTCATCCCCATATATAATAAGAAGGAAAAGCATAAACATATGTACATACCAAAAAAAAAAATGGCACTAGAGAACTGTATATGACTTTATGCTATTTGATCAGGAAGTTTTATTCTTGTTTTTCTAGAACATGTTTCAGTTAACTTTGGAATACACAGCTTGATCTTGACACAGGAGTGTTAAAAACACTTTATGGCATTCTTTGGCCATTGTTTTCTTGCAAAATGTTAAGTAAACGTAGACCTGGCAAACGAGAGCCTTGAATACAGAGAAACAATTTTCCTCTTCTGTATATCATTGCTATGGAAAAATGTTAAATGATACAAATTATTTTCCTTAATTAATTTGATTGATTGTCAAATGGGTTCAGTCAGCCGAAAGTAGAGAGAAACTTTGTACAGACATCATTAGTTTTTCCCCATTTAAAGATTAATCATGAAAAGCTCTGGCTCTTTAATTCTGTAATTTGTATATTTAATGGGGTGCTGCAGAATCTATGACAGTAATTAGCATTTCCTGAAAACTCATTAATACGCAACAACGTGATTAATGCAGCATTAATGCAAACATGACTGAAGTTATTCAGGTTATGTACTAAGCAGATTAGAGCCAAACTGTCCTGTTTGTTTTACTTATGGTGGTAATAATAGGTTTGTAGAAAAGAAATAAAGCATCAAATCCATCATATAGGCAAAACAAATAAGACAGTTAATAATCTTTGCCCTCCCCTCAACACACATGTTTTATTTTAGATTTGTGTATTGTATTAAAAATTATTTGACCTTATGAAGAGGCGATAGCAAAAATGTAAAGAACATACTGTAAGTTTCAGCTAAAGAATATAGGCATCTGTATTTTCAAAACAGAATGTTTTAATGCAAAGTGGTGTTATTAACACTTACAAAACAATAGCATTTGATAAATTATATATGAAGATTTTTCTCTGTGCTTACAGTGAAAATAAGCTAAAATATGATTTTCATATGGAAAATAAAGTGGAAAGCTGATTTGATTTCCTTATTAAATAATTTAAAAAACTAACATTTTAATTAATCTATTATTAATTAAAAACTTATATAAAACTGCTAAAGAAAGATTTCAGTGTTTTTGTTTTTTATACAACATTAGACACAACAGTTTCTGAAAATCTCTTTATAAAGCACATACATGTCCACACTTATTGTGTTAATACTTAACTGTAATTGTCTTTAGGCTTCACACTAAGCTTGCTGCTGAGGTTGCGTTCTCAAAGATGATGGCTTTGAAGCAAGAAGTCAAATTATTTTAGCAAAAACATTTTTGTTGTTTTGTTTTTTCTTGAAAATAGCTATGTAATTAAATAAACTTTAATATAAAAAAACATTCAAATCCATTAATTTCTTCGAATTGGCGGTAAAGACAAGGAACACAAGGAACACCTTTTAACAAAGTTTGTTTTTTCATTTGGATGGTAACAAGCAACTGTGTTTTTACATCTATCCATCATGGATATTTGAACAATTTATCATACAGTATTTATTTATCCCTAAACATTTAAAAAAGACAGCATGTGTATTATACTAATTTGAAAAAGACACTATGTGCAGCTCCCACACTTCAGCTTCTGTGGCTCCTAACAGTTTTCAGCAAAGCAAGAATGGTATTATTATCCACATTTGTTTAACAATACTGACACAAGACTATTTTTTAATGCATGCTTATTAATATATTTTATTGGTTATATATTGATATACACTGTAATTCTAAAACCTTTCATGAGACCCATTATTTTAATGTGTATTTTAAACCTGTGTGGTTTTATATTATATGCAACATGCACCTTTTTATATGAAAAGTACAAAACTAATACTGTGTATAAGCATGGTTACACCCATGAAATTCAGATTTAAAATTTCAAAACCACAAGGTGGTATTTAAAAGGTTGATCTGCTAAGGAACAATACAACAAACACCAGATATTAGTGACAGCACTGTATTCTGAGGTATGAAACACATTTCCTCAGACAACTCATTTTATCTATAGTTTCCATAATTTTGGCTGAATCCATTTCTCTATAATGTCTGAATTTTATGTTTGTGTAGCAGTTCAGTTGAGATCTCATTTAAAAGTTATTTTTGCAAGAAATACTCAAAAGCATTATTAATTTTGGTTATTACTCTTCCCTGTGTGATATTACAGTCTGTCATAGTATTCTTGAGATTTTATGACCATTTCACACAAAAATTAAAGCTAATTATTTACTTGAATAAGAAATACATAAGAGATTAAATCAGAAATAAAAGTTTAATTTTATATATACTTAAATGTTTTTTCCTCAAGAAGCAACATAACTGAAGTACTATCTTCCCTAAAAATGCTATTATAGTATGTGTGTTGTTCACATTTTCCATAGAGAAAATAAATGCATACATACAGTAATCCACTGTATTTTGACTTTTAAAAATTAGTTCAAAATTGTAATGCTAAAGCACATTTACTATACTTCTATGTTTTTACTTTAGCTATTGTAACAAACTATGGGCAAACATTCATAGTTTTCAGTTGTTTTTTATTTTTTTCAGTACTCAGATTTATCATAAAATTTCTGGTGGAAAAATAAATAAAATAGTATATTATTTTTCTGTACTAAAGAACATCATTGTAGTATTCTAATAAACATACTGTATTGTTAGTTTTTTTTTTTGTTTTGCAACATAACATTAAGGATGGGTGCTGCAGTGATGCAGTGATAAGCATTACTGCTTCGCAGAGCTGGGGCCTTTCAGGGTTCATGGAATGAGTATGTGCATGTTTGTATCTGTGTGTGTCCTGATTCCTGTGCAGAGTGTATGGACTCTGGACAGTCTGGATGGACTAGGATCCCATCCAGAGTGTATCCTGATTGGTGCACATTGCTTGCCAGGATAGGCTCCATCTCCACTGTAAAGCTGTATTTGATAAAGCAGTTGGAAAATGGATGGATGGAACATTAAAGATTTTAACAAAAAATCATTGTTCTGGAATATCACTGTGTCACTTGTAAACTTAGAGCACATACTACAGTTTATACTGTATGGAGCACTAAACACAGGTAAGGAAAAACACAAGTCTGTTTTTTACATTTTATATGTTAACCTTTGTTCTTTCAAAGTGTATCTTTCAGTGCACCTAAAATTTGTGATACTGTTTTAATATGCCCTGTGGTAAAACATTTTGTTGTTTTTAACCACACTCTACTTGTTCTAATTTCTAAAAGCAAAATGTAACTGTCTGTCTTCAAATCTCAGGCATTAAGCTGAGCTTCAGAACAAGAGCAGAAGATGGGCTGATTCTATTGGCTATATCTCCTGGTGAACAAGAAGAGTATGTAGTCTTGCAAATGCGCAGTGGACGCCCTTTCTTTCTTTTTGATCCCCAGGTAAGAAAAACCCATGCAAGCCCTTCCTTCAATAATTAGTGATCTGTAACAAATTTAAAAAGTAAAGAGAAATTGTGTTGTACACACTTAGCATAGAAGATGTCTGTTTATTGTTTTTTAAACTATCCCTGTGTCTTAATTAAGAAAGAAGTATTTAACAACTTTTAGATACAGAACTTTTAAAAATCATTACAATTTTAAACAGCAATTAGAATGAAACTAAATGGATATTTTATACCAATAAAGTATTTGTCAGCAGATTTCTATTTCACAATGTGTGGCAAACAAGTGCTGTGAACAATTGCTATGTACAATGTGGTATCAAATTAAGGTCTGGATAAAGGCAGATGACAAATGAATAGCAGGTTTCAACTCTATTTTCAAGTTCACAGCTTGAAAATGAATGTGATGGACTATACATGCTTAATAATCTTCCTACAATATGAACAATGAAAGGGAAGACTCCAGGCCCATTATTATATCAGTTGTAAAAATATGTGGGGACACGTAATGCTGTGCAAAATACCGAAACAGGTATAGCTATTTATTTGGGTAAAACACAAAAATACTTTGGCATATACATATGTTATGGACAGTTGCCGAATTTGGGCAGTTGCTGTAATGGCGAAGTGCCCAGATGCCTGGGGCAAGTGCCAAATTAGCTTAGAATTTTAAGCAATTTCGGCATCTGCCCAGGCAGTTGGTCAACTGCCTATAGCCACCTGGCCAGATGATGAGGAAGAAAGACTTTTAAAAGATACAGTAACAGTACGTAGTGCAAGGGAAAAAATCTGGAATAAAATGTTTTATTTTATTTTTATTGTAATCATGCAATATAAATCTCAGGGAAGAGATTCAGATCTTTTATTAGTTTATCAGCAGTGATGAATTATATTTATAATGTAATATATATAATATATATATATAAATATATAATTTATAATGTATATATAATGTAAATGACCTATCCAGAATTGTTCTAACTACCTCTCAGTTTTCTGCATAGTTTCAGAGTCAATTTCAAAGTCACAATTCAAACAAATCCTGCAGAAATTGTCAAAACACCAAACTTTATCTGCTACTTGCAGTTGCTTAAAATCTGATTCACAGTTCTCCTGAAATAAAACTTTATCTTCAAATAGAAAGGTCCACATTTTAGAAAGCACATAACATAGTATGCTGTCAGAAATGCACCATTAGCCTACAGATTGAGTGCTTGATAAAAGACACGTAAAGCACTGTTTCTTACCCTGAAAATGTGTCCATACTTTACTGCTAGAAACAGTACAATAATTGTATACACTGCAATAATAAAGTTGACAAATTTTGAAAGTTACAGTACTTTAGCCTTAATAACTTGTTAATATCTTAAATACTGTAACAAAAGCAATTCAGTGTATAACAGAAAAAAATAAAATTACTATAATAATATAATAATAAACATTATTTCTATAAAGCACCTTTAAAAGTGGCTTCTCAGAGTGCTATACAGTACAACAAAAAATATATGAAATATACTGTACACAATGAATTTACAAATGAGAGGAGGTAGTACAAGGGGTTACGGAATACAACAGGAGCAAAGGGGCACCTTGTGTAGAACCAGTTAAATAAAAGCCCTTCTAAAAAAGAAGGTTTTGAAGCTTGATTTGAAACAGCTCAGGGAAGGTGACTCTCTGATATCCTTTGGGATAGAGTACCAGAGCTTTGGGACATAACAATAGAGGACCCTGTCCCCCATAGAGTGTAGACTGGCTAGGGGACAGATGAGAGACCAGAATTTGAGGAATGAAGGCTGCGAGGTGGGGAGTAGAGCAACAGTAGCTCAGACAGTTACTGAGATGCTAAGTCATGCAGAAACTTATTGGTGAGCATGAAGATTTTGAAGTCGACATGATAGGAAGCCAGTGCTAGGATTCCAGGACAGGAGTAATGTGATCACTTGCACTAGATCTGGTCAGGATTCAGGCTGCCGAATTTTGGACATATTGGAGTTTATTCAATGTGGATTTACTGTAGATACCCCAGAGAGTAGAGCATTACAGTAGTCAATTTGAGAAAAGATAACATAGAACATAGAACATACAGATGCAGCCATTCAAAATGCGCGGGCGATACCGCATTATTTTGCGGTGCGCTTTACGCAGTCTACCGCGAGTTACCGGTAAATACCGCTACTTACCGTAAATTCTCCTATAATACCGCAAGCAAAATAATAGTATCCGGAATTTCCGCAAGGTGGAGCTAATAAAGCTCAACCTCTCATGTTTGAGCTGTCGCCATCAAAGTCTTTAACGAAGATATTACTAATAGTATTAATAATGAATGACCTTGGACAAGCTGTAAGTGTAAACTCAAAGTATTGCCCTGGTCCACATTCTTTTTTTCATTGACCGTCTTTGTAAAAGTAACACCAAAGCATTTCGCAATCATGCATTTGTTTCCAATCATGCAAAGTACAGTAATTTTTGAGAATCGATTCACCATGCCTTTCACATGCTCATAAAAGAGATTGATTTAGGAACATAAACATATTACCGTATGCAAACTGTACTGTATACAGTATGTATATGTATATTTAATGTCTTAACTGTGCCCGTTTAAGTATTGAATATTTATATGGAATTTTACCACTGAAGGGAAATCTTAGTACCTGAGCATAAAAAGAATAGGAGCATACTGTAACACGTGTGAAGGCCATAAACGATATTAATTTTGGAACTTAAACATACAGTATATGGCTGGTCTCGGTACTTTAAAGAAAACATACACACCAGTATTTCATTTCTCCCTAAACATTTTAAGCATCGAAGTCTTTAACTAACGTGATACCGGAGTCAACAAGCATACTTTTAGAATTTGATTAAAAGGGAATATAATATGGAATCGCGTATCTAAAGAAATTAATAACGATATAATTATATTCATGTTGCAAAAAAACTACAACGGACATAAAAACTCCCTTGCTTTTAACAGAGCGTTCCATAATTTCTAACTACGAAAATTATTTAAACTGCGACACTTATCATTCAACCAGAGCTCGAAATATCACAAGGATCCCCAAGAGCACAGCAAAGACTGTATTAAAAGAATCGCGTATCTAAAGAAATTAATAAGATATAATTATATTCGTGTACTGCGACAGGGCTGTGTAGGGCTGTTTCACCTCTCTCTTCATGCAACTTCCCTTGTAGCCCACTGGTCTACGTGCCTGATTACCAACTCACAGGTTGTGTGTTCAAATCCAGCTGGCACTGTGACTTTTCTTTTAACAAACATTTCTTCTAAAAAATAGAATAGCAATATTATGGACAATCAATTGACTTTTATATTTCAAAATATCACAACATGATCGAATCTAAGTAATTTTTGATAACAATGAATAGTCACCTTCTTCCCTTCTGACAACGGTCCCTGCTTCTGCTTCCTGCTTCTATTGTGTGTGTGTGTGTGTGTGTGTGTGTGTGTGTGTGTGTGTGTGTGTGGGGGGATCCCTTCAGATCTCCCTTCAGATTTAAAAGGTTATTAATCATATCTTCGGTGTCGCATCTTACCAGTGCAGCTGATCTTTTGCTGCCTGGGTGGGTCAACTATCACAAAGCTTTAGAGAACCTAACATTTCTATTATCAACAAATTGTAAATTTGTAATAGAGTAAATTTTTATAGAGAAATGGAGGCTGGACAGTATGCGTTACAATATAAACATTTATATTGATTTAAATCGCGTTTTGATTTAAATCGCAAACGCGTGTTTAATTATATGTGTTTTTTTTTAATCATAATCAGACAAATGCAACATAAATTGATACAGTATCTTTATCTTCTAAGTATCTTAATAAACTTTCAGCATAGCTTTCTCCCCGTTTAGATTTATTTTTCTTGGGATTTTGGGATCAAACGTGGAAGGATTAGATTGTAATCGTTTTTATTTTTCAAATACGTCTTAGAAAAGTGTAATCTATACCTGCCCAGACTGTACGCCCGCTTCACTGTGGGACAGCCGCACTGGTCGGCGGCCTTCCTAAACCCCGCCCTGACCACTTTCACTCCTGTCCTGCTCTTCCCCGCGCACCCCAGCCAGGCGCTCTTCAGCCTCTGCCCGGGACGAATGTATATTTAGATATTTACACCCCGCGCGGCTACGAGGGAGCGTCTGCATTTTTAACTTAGTTTTTAAAATTAGTCAAGCAATATGAAGCATCTCCTTTTACTTTTAAGTCCCTTAAATACATTGAGCACAGCTTTCTCACCACTTAGATTACTTTTTGATACCATCCTTACACAAAGCAGAAACTTCTTGTATTTTCTGATGACATACAGTACAAGTGGAAAGATTACAGATTTTAATCGTCTTTAATTTTGTTACATTATACGTTTAAGGAACGTTTCATCTATACAAACACCACAAAACTATTCTCGATTGTATTTCTGAATGTTATGTTACACCTACAGTAGTTCACTGCTTTAAATACATCGAATTAAGAAAGTTAGGTGTAGCACTTTAGATCTTTTTTTCTGAACCAGGGAAAATCTGATCATGTTTCTCTATAACAATAATAAAAAACTTTACTTTACATATCACCTTTAAAAGTGGTATCTCAAAGCAATACAGTAGATGTAAACCACAGATTACAAAGTAAATACCCAGACAAACACAAACACGTTTTTAATAAAATGCTTTTATTTATTCAGCAGAGAGAGAGAGAGACATCCAGCAGAGAGAGACACACACACAGGTTTTCATTGACAAAAAGTAATTGTTTTTTTTACATTCCTCTTGTCTAACAGGAATGTTTTGTTTGTGGACAGACAAAACATGTTTTGTCTGTGGACAGACCACAAACGTGAGACTGTCTTTCTCAGACTTACATTCCCGAATGTCCCCCGCCCAGGTCAACAATCCTAGGAAGAACACGAAACAGCCTGTTAATAAAATTGTTACAATTTTGTTCGGTCGGTTCTTCCTCCCAGAATTTATAGATCGCATCGATCAGTTCCTGCTTTGTGACGGGCTTAGCAGTTTTCCGAACGTAGTCTTTCAGCGAATGCCAAACCATCTCTATCGGATTTAGATCTGGGGATTCGGCTGGAGTTTTCACCCAGTTCACTCCTTCTGCTACAAGCCTCGCCCTTGCTTCTGTGTGTTTCGGATCTTTGTCTTGAAAGAGACGGTGCCTTGATCCAAACTGCTCCCTGATATATGGGGCGGCATGCTGTGTGACCATGACTTCCTCGAAGAATTCACGGTCCATAATTCCCACGAAAATAAGAAGTGGTCCCGGGCCTCTTCTAGATATACCCCCCCAGACGTGAACCTTCAGTGGATGTTTGGGCTTTGGCTTGTCCACATATCTCTCCTTTTTGCAAAATGACATTGTTGAAAACTGTTCCAGAGCCACTGTTGTTTCGTCGGTGAAAAGTACATCCTGAAATGCCTCCCCCTGTTCAATCCATTGGAGCGCTTGCTTGAGTCTTTCCTCTTTGTTTTTTAGCCTTATCATGGGGCATGTGTTGGTTTTTCTGTATCTCCATCCAAGCCTCCTGCGCACTCTTCTTATTGATGTCGGACTAATGGTCGCACCGAGGTCAGCCCATAGCCGTCTTTGGACTTGCATCACCGGTAGCTCATCATTTTCATCAGTCAGTTTGTCGATAGCTCGCACATTAGGACTTGAAAAAAAAGAGATCAACAGTTAGTTTTAAAAATAATGTGCGTAGTTGTATTTACATGCGAGAAAAGTATTTTTAGAAAGTTATTTACCTTTGAATCGTCCTCGGTTTAGATTCTCTTTGCCTCCTCTCCCCTTTATAATGTCGTCTCACTGTGCTTTCAGAAACGAAGATGTCCATCGAAGCCAAATGCTGTACAATGTCCCGTGTTGACTTCCCGTTTCTTTTCATCTTCATTATTTGGTGTGAGAGAGTCTTCGTGATTTTGGCCATTGTCCGTCTCCTTACCAAAGCGATACAGTGGTGCAGCTTGAATTCTGTACCTATATACTGTATGGTATGGTACAGATAAAACTTACACCATACCGATGAGCTAATACCAGGACACCAGGAAATGTGTCTGATGCATTAGCAAGTTAAAACAATTGCGTCGAAAACCTGGGCGTAACAGCTGCCCCTTTTTCTGATCACTCCTCTCTGGATACACGTCTCACCTGTCCTGTTCTTTGTTTTCCTAATTTGCTGATTATGTCTGCTGCGATCCACTCCTACCCTCACACCTAAAGAAGACTATTTTAAATTTCTTGGCGCGGTTCATTGTGCAATTAACCCTTGTATGTGCTGTCCTTAAGGTGATATCACATAAAGGTTATACTGCTATTTAATTGGATACGCGATTAAAAAAAATTAAAAAATTTTTGAATCCCCGGCGGAACACATTCCATAAGAATCAGCGCTTTTATATATCGCCTTTAAAGGTGGCTTCTCAAAACGCTTTAAAGGATAAAAACAACAATAACAGCAAAAACAACAATATTGTATTTCATTGCACTTTGAAAACCAAGTAATAACTTAACTATATGTGCAAACGTTTTATGATATGTTGCTGTTGTGAATGTCTGTGGAGTGTATCTTATTTGCCTGTCTGTCCTGGCTCTCTCGCTCGCCCTCCCCCCCTCTCTCCCTCAATTCAGTTCAATTCAAGGTGCTTTATTAGCATGACAGATGGGTACAGTCAGTGTTGGGTATTTACTTTGCTTTGAGATTCCACTTTTAAAGGTGATATATAAAATCAGGCTTTAACTTGCTTTAACTCCGCAAGTCTGAGTTCTCGTGTCTGTCCTATCCGAACCCGAAAGTATTACAATATGTATCTTTATAGCAGGTGGTGTACAACTTTTTAGCATAGATTACACTTTTATAAAATGTATTAAAAAATAAAAACGATTACAATCTAATCTTTCCACGTTTGATCCCAAGATCCCAAGAAAAATAAATCTAAATGGGGAGAAAGTTATGCTGAAAGTTTATTAAGATACTTAGAAGACAAAGATATCAATTTATGTTGCATTTGTCTGATTGTGAATCAAAAAACACATATATTTAAACACACGTTTACGATTTAAATCAAAACGCGATTTAAATCAATATAAATGTTTATATTGTAACGCATAGGTGACTATTCATTGTTATTAAAATGACTTTAATTCGATCATGTTGTGATATTTAGAAATATAAATTTGTTTGGTGCGAGTGAGGTTTTATTTAATCTCTGACCAAGGGAAACATTTCATTTTTTCAAAGAAATGTTTGTTAAAAAAAAAAGTTATGGTTCCAGTGGGATTTGATCACAGACCATGTGACGTGGGAGTCAGGAACCTAACCCACAGCGCCACCGGCAAGGTCACATGCAGAGTGCTGAAAAAGCACTACAGAAACATTATCAACAGACAATGTACAGCGTGTACTATTCTTGTGTTGCGGTACATGAATATAATTATATCGTTATTAATTTCTTTAGATACGCGATTCCATATTATGTTCCCTTTTAATCAAATTCTAAAAGTATGCTTGTTGACTCCGGTATCTCGTTAGTTAAAGACTTCGATGCTTAAGATGTTTAGGGAGAAATGGAATACTGGTGTGTATTTTTTCTTTAAAGTACCAAGACCAGCCATATACTGTATGTTTATGTTCCAAAATTAATATCGTTTATGGCCTTCACACGCGTTACAATATGCTCCTATTCTTTTTATGCTCAGCTACTAAGATTTCCCTTCAGTGGTAAAATTCCATATAAATATTCAATACTAAAACGGGCACAGTAAAGACGTTTACTGTAAATCTTTCTACGACAGACCAACGGACCACGAGTGCCCCTGTCGGTCAACCAATCACGTACCGCGGTACCGCGTGTCATCGTGCGTCACAATGCGCGACGCCGTAGCCAATTACCTCCGGTACGTGTCTGTACCGCGCACTTTGAATGGCTGCATCTGTAGTCTAGCAATATTTCTGAAGATGAAAAAATATGTTTTGGCAATATGTTTCACATGTGGGTGTCAAGCCAGGATCAAATATCAACCCCAAGTTCTTTAGTTAGGACTGAAGCTCAAGTATAGTTCACAGATACTGCACTGCACTGGCCTTAGATAGTTGATGGCTCATGTCGATAAGCATGACTTCAGTGTCATGCTTTGTACTGCTTTCTGCTAGGTACATATGTAATGTATGTTCTATAATATCATTGTATTTATTTTTAGAAAACATGTACAATTGTGTTATTTCTTTTAATTACTACAGCTCTTTTTAATTTTACCTAAAAATTACAAACAGGAATTAGCACTGAGCTGGGATAATGAACAACATTAGAACAGCGAATTATACCAACTACTCCAAATGAAGCACTTTTGTTTCACAACATTAATCTTTCAGTGCAGTAGTGCAACAATCAATATTTCATCAATTCATCAAGCTAAGCCATCAACCACGGCTCAGAAACTTGCCAGTGTTCATATATTGCAGAAGTGAAAAATAAATATATGTAAGTGAAATACAAATAGTAGAAGACTACTTAAAACTATTTGTGATGATATTCATGCCTGTACAAATACAGTTTTTTCATTTCACTTTCTCTACATTAAAAACCCAGTTTTATTACTTGAATATAACATTTAAAAGGTACATTCTGAAATGAACTTCAAAAATTGTCACGTAAACTTCTTCATTTGTTAAACCTAGGGCTGTGCATTTTTCATGATTTTTGTTGTACAATTTCAATACAGTTCTGAAACTCCTGGGCTCTGAAAACGCATTGAGGTTCTATTAGTCTAAACAGTGATCATCTAATCAATTTATTAAAGCATCTCTATAGAAAATATTCCCCTAATTACAATGAACAATAATGGACATGAACACAGAAATCAACTGACAATTAATAATAATTGCTTACACTTATATAGCGCTTTTCTGGACACTCCACTCATAGCGCTTTACAGATAATGGGGACTCCCCTCCACCACCACCAATGTGCAGCATCCACCTGGATGATGTGACGGCAGCCATAGTGCACCAGAACACACACAACACATCAGCTATCAGTGGGGAGGAGAGCAGAGTAATGAAGCCAATTCATAAATGGGGATTATTAGGAGGCCATGATTGGTAAGGGTCAATGGGAAATTTGGCCAGGACACCAGGGTTACACCCCTACTCTTTTTGAGAAACACCCTGGGATTTTTAATGACCACAGAGAGTCAGGACCTCAGTTTTACATCTCATCTGAAGGACAGTGCCTGTTTAGTATAGTGTCCCCGTCACTGTACTGGGCCATTAGGACCCACATGTACTGCACGGTGAGTGCCCCCTGCTGGCCCCACTAACACCTCTTCCAGCAGCAACCTTAGTTTTTCCCAGGAGGTCTCCTATCCAGATACTGACCAGGCTCACACCTGCTTAGCTTCAGTGGGTTGCCAGTTGTGAGTTGCAGAGTGATATGCCTGCTGGCTGCTGATATGGGGGCGGGAGGTACAGATCCCCAGAAATCTGATGTCAGACAGTGGAGAGTGGAGGGAGAGATGTACCCATGCCTCCTAATAATCCCCCTTTTATGAATTGGCTACATTACTTTGTTCTCCTCCCCCCCCGGTGTCCTGGCCAAATTTCCCATTGGCCCTTACCAATCATGGCCTCCTAATAATCCCCATCTATGAATTGGCTACATTACTCTGCTCTCCTCCCCACTGATAGCTGATGTGTGGTGAGCATTCTGGCACACTATGGCTGCCGTCGCATCATCCAGGTGGATGCTGCACATTGGTGGTGGTGGAGGGGAGTCCCCATTACCTGTAAAGCGCTTTGAGTGGAGTGTCCAGAAAAGCGCTATATAAGTGTAAGCAATTATAATTAATTATAATTATACGAAGTTGAACACCATTTCCTGCAGCCAGCGCTTGTTTGAGTCTGGTTGGCAGTCGGTACTCCATTGCCATGTACACTAAACCTGAGAGGATGTCTGTTATCAACTCTGGCTCATTGCCTGAGAGAGATAGAGAGCGTGTTTTCCACAGACCAATCTTTGATCTTACCTAAGCCATTTTCCCCAACCAGTTTATGGTCTTGCAGTCTTGTCCCTGAAAAAAAAAACCCAGTATCTTGAATCATCTGTACAGAGCTTTAGAGCTTCTCCAGCGGTGTTCCTGTTTTTCCAGGATCCAAAGTATTTCACTTTGGACTTCTGCCTGTTGAGTGTGGAGCCCAAGGCTGAGGAGTATCAGTCCACGATTTATAGGGCTCTCTGTAGGCTCCTGTCCAAAAGTAGGAAAAGTGTTGTGTCACCCGCATACTGAAAGATTTTCAGGCCATATCCTCCTCCCCCTGGCATTAGTAGTTCCTTGGTGTTGGGGTCGCGCCTCACAGTTTTTGGTAGCTGCTGTTGTAAAGACAGGAAAAAGAACATACAGATGCAACCATTCAAAGTGCGCGTTACAGACACGTACCGCAGGTGGCATCGCGCATTGTGACGCAAGATGACGCGCGGTACCGCGGTACGTGATTGGTTGACCAACAGGGGCACTCGTAGTCCGTTGGTCTGTCGTAGAAAGACTTACAGTAAACGTCTTTGCTGTGCCCGTTGTAGATATTGAATTTTACCACTGAAGGGAAATCTTAGTAGCTGAGCATAAAAAGAATAGGAGCATACTGTAACGCGTGTGAAGGCCTAAACGATATTAATTTTGGAACATAAACATACAGTATATGGCTGGTCTTGGTACTTTAAAGAAAAAATACACACCAGTATTTCATTTCTCCCTAAACATTTTAAGCATCGAAGTCTTTAACTAAAGAGATACCGGAGTCAACAAGCATACTTTTAGAATTTGATGAAAAGGGAATATAATATGGAATTGTGTATCTAACGAAATTAATAACGATATAATTATATTCATGTACCACAACACAAGAATAGTACACGCTGTACATTGTCTGTCGATAATGTTTCTGTAGTGTTTTTTCAGCATTCTGCATGTGACTGCGCCGGTGGTGCTGTGGGTTAGGTTCCTGACTCCCATGTCACATGGTCTGTGATCAAATCACACTGGATCTATGAGTTTTTTTTTTAACAAACATTTCTTTGAAAAAATGAAACGTTTCCCTTGGTCAGAGATTAAATAAAACCTCACTCGCACCAAACAAATTTATATTTCTAAATATCACAACATGATCAGATTTAAGTCTTTTTAATAACAATGAATAGTCACCTATGCGTTACAAAATAAACATTTATATTGATTTGAATCGCGTTTTGATTTAAATCGTAAACATGTGTTTAAATACTGTATATGTGTTTAAAGGCGATATATAAAAGCGCTGATTCTTATGGAATGTGTTCCGCTGGGGATTCAAAAAATTTATTTTTTTTAATCGCGTATCTAAGGAAAATAGCAGTATAACTTTGTTCATGCACATCATTATACAGTATCTCATTTTGTATTTCTATTAAAAAAAATCGTTTGCCCAGCCACTATTGTTGTTATTGTTTTTATCCTGTAAAGCGCTTTGAGGAGCACAGCTTTCTCACCACTTAGATTACTTTTTGACACCATCCTTACACAAAGCAGAAACTGATTGTATTTTCCAATGACATACTGTACAAGTGCAAAGATTACAGATTTTGATCGTCTTTTTTCTGAACCAGGGAAAATCTGATCATATTTCTCTATAACGATAATAAAAAACTTTATTTTACTTATCACCTTTAAAAGTGGCATCTCAAAACAATACAGTAGATGTAAACCACAGATTACAAGGTAAATACCCAGACAAACGCAAACGCGTTTTTAATAAAATGCTTTCATTCATTCAACAGAGAGAGCGTAAAACCTGGGTGTAACAGCTGTTCCTTTTTCTGATCACTCGCTCTCTGAGATACATGGGAATCCAGGCTTTTTTATCAACCCTTTCTTTTCCGTATACCAGATCTTATGGAACCACTTCAGAAGGGTGTCAGCCAGTCAGATTCCAGGAATCGGTACTTTAAAGGAAAAATACACACTGGTATTCCATTTCTCCCTAAACATTTCAAGCATCGAAGTATTTAACTAACATGTGAAATAGCGTGTGAAAAAGTGGTAGTTTTAAGCTTTTCTGCTAATATAATATGGAATCGTGTATCTGAAGAATTTAATAACGATATGATTATAGTCGTGTGCTGCGACAGGGCTGTGTAGGGCTGTTTCGCCTCTCTCTTCATGTGACTTCCCTTGTAGCCTACTGGTCTATGTGCCCGATTACAAACTCACGGGTTGTGTGTTCAAATCCAGCTGGTGCTGGGCTTTTCTTTTAACAAACATTTCTTCGAAAAAATAGAATAGCGATATTATGGACAATCAATTGACTTTTATATTTCAAAATATCACAACATGATCGATTCTAAGTCATTTTTGATAACAATGAATAGTCACCTTCTTCCCTTCTGACAACGGTCCCTGCTTCTGCTTCCTGCTTCTATTGTGTGTGTGTGTAATAGAGTAAATTTTTATAGAGAAATGGAGGCTGGACAGTATGCGATACATACAACAAGAACAGCAACAACAACAATATTGTATTTCATTGCACTTTGAAAACCAAGTAATAATTTAACTATATGTGCAAACGTTTCATATGTTGCTGTTGTGAATGCCTGTGGAGTGTATCTTATTTGCCTTGCGTCCTGGTTATCTCGCTCGCCCTCCCCCCCTCTCTCCCTCAATTCAATTCAAGGTGTTTTATTAGCATGACAGATGGGTTCAATCAGTGTTGGGTATTTACTTTGCTTTGAGATTCCACTTTTAAAGGTGATATATAAATTTTTGACTAAAATAAATTGATATCTTTGTCTTCTAAGCTCTCTGTGTACAGTAGAGCCTCCTGTCCAGCCAGCACATGTCCACAGACATTCACAACAGCGACATATCATAAAACGTTTGCACATATAGTTAAATTATTAGTTGTTTTTCAGGAAGTTAAAAAAAACACTTGAACTACTTATCCAGTCTCTCGAAATAAAGTTATTTTTCAAGCAATGCAACAAACGTCGGGCAATGTGTTTTTTTAAATCCAACATTGACAGCCACATCTTAAATCTTGTCAGTCAGCTCTTTTTTCTCTATTTGAATTGTGGCTTACACATCGCACGACTTTAAAAGCTAGAAAGACAGGTTTCGATTCACATTAGCTGGTGAGCCTTGTTAACAAAAAAACAGACAATACCCAGGGAGGGGGAGGTCAAGCCAGAGAGTTTTTTACCCTCTGTCTAAAAACCCAAATAACCCGGGGCAGAGACTCCAGGGGGATCATTGCGTGGTACAGAGCGGAGCTCAGTCAATTCTTATGGAATGTGTTTTCTTTCTTCTTTTTTTTTTAGCATGGAATAAACCTGTTACTTGAATCATATGGATGCCCGGTTCTGCCGGGGATTCAAAACATTTTTTATTTTTTTTTAATCGGGTATCAAAGGGAATAGGCAGTATAACCC
Organism: Atractosteus spatula; assembly: GCF_055471065.1. Classification (NCBI taxonomy): domain Eukaryota; kingdom Metazoa; phylum Chordata; class Actinopteri; order Semionotiformes; family Lepisosteidae; genus Atractosteus; species Atractosteus spatula. The sequence goes on from NC_142707.1 coordinate 16,811,405, forward strand.
TGTTCATGCACAAACTGTGGCATGTTACATTGATTTGGGTGTCTCCTCTTGCCAGAAAGCTCTAAATTGCATTTTGAGCGCGGTTTTTGACTTTTTTTAAATTGCATTTTGAGCGCGGACAGCACATACAAGGGTTAATTGCACAATGAACTGCGCCAAGAAATTTAAAATAGTCTTCTTTAGGTGTGAGGGTAGGAGTGGACCACAGCAGGCATAATCAGCAAACCAGGAAAACAAAGAACAGGACAGGTGAGACGTGTATCCAGAAAGCGAGTGATCAGAAAAAGGAAATGGTGTTACGCCCAGGTTTTCGACCCAATTGTTTTAACTTGCTAATGCATCAGACACATTTCCTGGCATACTGTGTTTTAAATAAAATAGGAGTGTCTTTCCCTGGTATTAGCTCATCGGTATGGTGTAAGTTTTATCTGTACCATACCATACAGTATATAGGTACAGAATTCAAGCTGCACCACTGTATCGCTTTGGTAAGGAGACGGACAATGGCCAAAATCACGAAGACTCTCTCACACCAAATAATGAAGATGAAAAGAAATGGGAAGTCAACACGGGACATTGTACAGCAGTTGGCTTCGATGGACATCTTCGTTTCTGAAAGCACAGTGAGACGGCATTATAAAGGGGAGAGGAGGCAAAGAGAATCTAAACCGAGGACGATTCAAAGGTAAATAAATTTCTAAAAATACCTTTCTTGCATGTAAATACAACTACGCACATTATTTTTAAAACTTACTGTTGATCTCTTTTTTTTCAAGTCCTATTGTGTGAGCTATCGACAAACTGACTGATGAAAATGATGAGCTACCGGCGATGCAAGTCCAAAGACGGCTATGGGCTGACCTCGGTGCGACCATTAGCCCGACATCGATAAGAAGAGTACGCAGGAGGCTTGGATGGAGATACAGAAAAACCAACACATGCCCCATGATAAGGCTAAAAAACAAAGAGGAAAGACTCAAGCAAGCGCTCCAATGGATTGAACAGGGGGAGGCATTTCAGGATGTACTTTTCACCGACGAAACAACAGTGGCTCTGGAACAGTTTTCAACAATGTCATTTTGCAAAAAGGAGAGATATGTGGACAAGCCAAAGCCCAAACATCCACTGAAGGTTCATGTCTGGGGGGGGTATATCTAGAAGAGGCCCGGGACCACTTCTTATTTTCGTGGGAATTATGGACCGTGAATTCTTCGAGGAAGTCGTGGTCACACAGCATGCTGCCCCATATATCAGGGAGCAGTTTGGATCAAGGCACCGTCTCTTTCAAGACAACGATCCGAAACACACAGCAGCAAGGGCGAGGCTTATAGCAGAAGGAGTGAACTGGGTGAAAACTCCAGCCGAATCCCCAGATCTAAATCCGATAGAGATGGTTTGGCATTCGTTGAAAGACTACGTTCGGAAAACTGCTAAGCCGTCACAAAGCAGGAACTGATCGATGCGATCTATAAATTCTGGGAGGAAGAACTGACCGAACAAAATTGTAACAATTTTATTAACAGGCTGTTTCGTGTTCTTCCTAGGATTGTTGACCGGGGCGGGGGACATTCGGGAATGTAAGTCTGAGAAAGACAGTCTGTCCACAAACAAAACATAAAAAAAATGTAAAAAAAACAATTACTTTTTGTCAATGAAAACCAGTGTGTGTGTCTCTCTCTGCTGGATGTCTCTCTCACTCTCTGCTGAATGAATAAAAGCATTTTATTAAAAACGCGTTTGCGTTTGTCTGGTATTTACTTTGGTCCTTTTTAACTTTTTTTCGATATACTGTATTGCTTTGAGATGCCACTTTTAAAGGTGATATGTAAAATAAAGTGTTTTATTATTGTTATAGAGAAACATGATCAGATTTTCCCTGGTTCAGAAAAAAAGATCTAAAGTGCTACACCTAACTTTCTTAATTCGATGTATTTAAAGCAGTGAACTACTGTAGGTGTAACATAACATTCAGAAATACAATCGAAAATAGTTTTGTGGTGTTTGTTTAGATGAAACGTTCCTAAAACGTATAACGTAACAAAATTAAAGACGATTAAAATCTGTAATCTTTCCACTTGTACTGTATGTCATCGGAAAGTTTCTGCTTTGTGTAAGGATGGTATCAAAAAGTAATCTTAAGTGGTGAGAAAGCTGTGCTCAATGTATTTAAGGGACTTAAAAGTAAAAGGAGATGCTTCATATTGCTTGACTAATTTTAAAAACTAAGTTATAAATGCAGACGCTCCCTCGGTGCCGCGCCGGGTGTAAATATCAAAATATACATTTGTCCCGGGCACAGGCCGAAGAGCGCCCGGCTGGGGTGCGCGGGGAAGAGCAGGACACTAGTGAAAGGCGGGGTTTAGGAAGGCGTACAGTCTGGGCAGGTATAGATTACACTTTTCTAAAACGTATTTGAAAAATAAAAACGATTACAATCTAATCCTTCCACGTTTGATCCCAAAATCCCAAGAAATATAAATCTAAACGGGTAGAAAGCTACGCTGAAAGTTTATTAAGATACCTAGAAGACAAAGATACTGTATCAGTTTATGTTGCATTAGCCTGATTATGATTAAAAAAACACATATAATTAAACACGCGTTTGCGATTTAAATCAAAACACGATTTAAATCAATATAAATGTTTATATTGTATCGCATACTGTCCAGCCTCCATTTCTCTATAAAAATTTACTCTATTACACACACACACAATAGAAGCAGGAAGCAGAAGCAGGGACCGTTGTCAGAAGGGAAGAAGGTGACTATTCATTGTTATCAAAAATGACTTAGAATCGATCATGTTGTGATATTTTGAAATATAAAAGTCAATTGATTGTCCATAATATCGCTATTCTATTTTTTCGAAGAAATGTTTGTTAAAAGAAAAGTCCAGCACCAGCTGGATTTGAACACACAACCCGTGAGTTGGTAATCGGGCACGTAGACCAGTAGGCTACAAGGGAAGTCACATGAAGAGAGAGGCGAAACAGCCCTACACAGCCCTGTCGCAGTACACGAATATAATCATTTCGTTATTAAATTCTTTAGATACGCGATTCCATATTATATTAGCAGAAAAGCTTTTTTTATTTTTTTATTATTAGCACACGCTATTTCACATGCTAGTTAAATACTTCGATGCTTAAAATCGTTAGGGAGAAATGGAATACCGGTGTGTATTTTTCCTTTAAAGTACCGATTCCTGGAATCTGACTGGCTGACACCCTTCTGAAGTGGTTCCATAAAATCTGGTATACGGAAAAGAAAGCGTTGATAAAAAAGCCTGGATTCTCATGTATCTCATACAAGTATCTTTTAATACAGTCTTTGCTGTGCTCTTGAGGATCCTTGTGATATTTTGAGCTCTAGTTGAATGATAAGTGTCGCATTTTAAATCATTTTCGTAGTTAGAAATTATGAAACGCCCTGTTAAAAGCAAGGAAGTTTTTATGCCCGTTGAAGTAAAACAAAATGCCTGACAAAGTATGGCTTGGACAGATTCCAAGTGCTTGTACAAATGTGCTAAAGAAATTATACTTTGAGTATACAGCTTGTCCAAAGTCATTCATTATTAATACTATTAGTAATATCTTCGGTAAAGGCTTTGATGCATAAATATTTCTGATAAAGGTAGGTTGTGTACTTTTGTCCAACTGAGCAATCTTGCTTTCATAAAAATACCAACATTTTAATGACTGATGATTAACATGCTGTAATACACAGTTCAAAATTAAAAGCTCAAATGCTGTACATGAGAGGTTAAGCTCCCCCTGGCGGTTTTACAAGGTGACGCCGGATAGTTTCCAGCATGACGTCAAATGACGCGATTAACTGCGTGATACTGCGTGATACCACGTGATACCGCGACACGCCCACCGGGGTATGCCGCGAAATACCCCACCCATTTTGAAAGGCTGCATCTGTATACTTTATTGAAATTTAATTAACATGGGATTATCATTTGTCTGTATAGTGTGTGCACAGTGACAAGACTGACATACTGTCTGGGGTGTAGTCCATTGTGCTCCCAGGACAGGTTCTGGAACCTTACTAGGAATAAGCTGAATTCTGATATTCTATTGAAGGAAAGGTAACATGGAATTTTTAAGAACCTTTTACATTATTACATCATGTTCACAAATATTCAAATATAATAAAAAATATTCTTAAAATGTTAAGCATACATCTAATTCAAAGAGGTATCCTCTAAAAGAAGTATATACAAATGTTTACAATTATGTTATACTGTATATATTCACCCTTTCACAAGGGTGTAAACGATAAATAAGGATAAATAAAATCCATAACTATAAAAACAGAATTGTATACCTTTCTGATTTTTAAATATAATAATTAATTAGTCAACATGTGGCTGGACGTAAGCCTATATCACCATCTTGAGGCTGACGGACTGAGTTACTGGTTAAGAACACAAGTACAGTATGAAAGCAGTGCTGCTTTGATTCCAAAATCAGAAGGCAACTTGACTTCTATAATGACAAAACTGTGAAGTAAAATGTGCTCATATCAGTATCCACAGGACCACCAACTCTTTCCCTAGCATACCAAATTTGGCTGTTTTAGTGCTTTACAAACACATTTCATTAGGCCAACTGAATAATTAAAACTAAAAGCGGTGTCATGGCCAATTAATGTCCCCTGGTAGCATGCCCATTAGTTTTCCCATTAGTGAATTCAACAATACTAATGGGATTTCTACCATGGGATGCTAATTGGGCGTGACATAGGAAACTGGTGTGCTTCCCCACACACCCTTTTCTAATGATGAAATTAATGAGCATTTCATTTAATGCTGTCTCATGAAAAAGTGTTTAGTTACTGCTGAAATTGTCACAAAGATGCAGAATTCCAACTGGTCTCCTTATTGGTGAATTCAATAAACACCTTATGTAAAGCCTTTCTACCACAGCACGTGTTGGAAAATAAGAACACAAAAGGTAAAGGCCATCCTTTAATCTCACTGTCTTCAATGCAGCCTTTTAAAGTACAAGGACACAATGTACTGTATATATTTGCATTATGTCTTTGTAAGTGTCAAATAAGTTTATACGTTTAAAAGCCCTGAAAGTTATTTTTTCAATCCTATCAAAACAGTATAGAAAATTTTATTTCCTCTTAAGATTGCATAAGATGGCCTTAAAAAGGAGAGAGATATGTTCCACATGCTATCTACACTATTTACAGTAACTACTTCAAATGGGCAAGAATATTTTCTTCAGAACCTTACTCTAAAAAGTTTCATAAATATGTGTTTCTGTTTTATCTAGATATTGTTATTTCTTTATTAAATTTAAATTTTAAATTTTTTAGTTAAATAATTGTATTTATTTGTACTAAAATTACAGGACTTTGGGGGAATATTTAGAAAAATGGTCTTTGACTTTCATCATACGTTATGTACTTTATCAAACCAACTTGGTACTTACCATTGTGGGATTTGTACTTACCATTGATTTTGGAGACTATATATTTGTTTAATATATATTATATACAGTATATATGTATACTGTATATTTAAAGGAACTACAAGGTTATATAAACAAAAGTAAATACCTTTCCTTTTTGAAATAGAATCATTGGTTAATAATCTCTACAACTCATCTTGTTGATTATTTGAAATTATATTATTATTTGATATTATATTGTTATTACTATCTGTCAGTTAGCTACTGTAAAGCACCTCAATGCTTTTAACAAATGGGGAGTGTATTTTTGTACTAATGGCTGTTAGTACAATATGCAGAATTGGCAAGGTATAATAGTGACATTTGTAGTTTGCATTATATGCCACAGAAAAATCTGAAACATAAGCACAACATACAGATCCAGCCATTCAAAATGTGCGGAGTACGCTGCGTTAAAACTTGGTAGGTGTGGCGCATCTAACCGCATTATACCGCATTTTAAATGAAATATGATAATAGAATCACCTTGTAAAACTGCCAGGTGGAGCTAATAAAGCTTAACGTCTCATGTACAGCATTTGAGCTGTCGCCAGAAAACGGTTTCGAATCCCAGTCACTGCAGAGGGACAATCTTTTTCCAATTAAGAATTTAAGTTGTATACTCTTTAGACTTTTAATAATTTTAAACTGTGTATGACAGCATGTTAATCATTAAACATTAAAAAGTCTGTATATTTTATAAAAACAAGATTGCTCAGTTGGACAAAAGTACACAACCTTCCACCTTCATCATAAATAATTTAATTTATCATAAATATTTTACGCATAAAAGTCTTTAACTTGGTAACTTAGTGGTTTCTGGTTTTAACATGCTTGTTCTAACATTATTAAGCTTACATGTATATTGTGTACTTCATAAAAAGTTATAATGTTTTATCCTTTTCTAAGAATACATAGTAAGAACACTGCTTGCTGTTATTGTGAAAAGATAAATGTTGTAGTGATTTAACATCACTTGATAGTTATATGAATATGGAGTCGTGTAACTAAGCTGCTAAAATATCACAGGTGGACATTTCAGAAACATTTTGACGATCGTTTCTTTTTAAAAAACTTTTATTGTCCTTGTAGTGGTAATGGACAAAGCACTACACCCAATGGTTCAAAGCACGATCAGAGTATTACTTTCGGTTTGTTTCTTATATAGTGAATACATATAAATAGTCCACTATTATAGCTTGTTGTTGGCTCTGGCGTGAATTTGTGTATCTGGATAAATTAAGTGATGGTATTGTGATTAAGGATGTCTTCACGAAATTCTTAAAGTTAAACAAAAGAGGGAAGTAGGATTCTTTTTACAATTGGCACTCCGAGATTCTGACTGATTTAATTCCCCTCATTTAGCTAAAACAGATAACATTAAACGGATAAAGAAATCATGCAGTAGTTATATGTATTAGAAGGCGCTCTGTTTTATTAACAGACACTCCGCCTCAAACCTGTGTTGTATAGTGATATAGACGTGGGTAATGTCATCCCCATTAAACAATGTGCTTATCGCACAAATCCTGCTAAACTAAAAATTAGACACAAGAAGAGTATTATTGGACAATGTTGTGAGGCTCTGACGGAATTTCTCTGTAAACTGAAGAGTTAAAGAGGAGACACGTTGTGTATCGCCTCTTTTTACACTGGTAAGAACATTCCAATGTTAATGCGACACGGAACATAATATTAATAACTTTTTAAATCTGAAGCTGTTAACTCTACTTCACACCTGCATGTCAAGATCACGGTTTCAAAATAAAAAAAACATCAAACCTTTGATTGGATGAGAACGTCATGATTGTTTCGCAAGGATGTGAAACGTGACAATTTGTTACAGTTACCTTCAGGAGAAAAAACTTTAATTTTGTATTTATTTGTGGCTGCTGCAGTGGCTTGCAATGGCTGGATAGTTAACACTTCCCAAGTGCTTTGTCAGTCTGTCCATGGGGGGAAGAGGAGAAAGGGAGAAAGGGAGGGGTGATGCTCTCCTTGACAGCTGACACTCCTCCATACTCTTAAGTGAAAAATTAATAAAAACGCCAATGTAAATGTATATTTACAATTTGTTGAAAATAAAAATGTAAAGTTCTCTAAAGCTTTCTCAGGCAAGTACGAGAATTCACCTAGTGAGCTGTGTAAGCATGCGTAGGCAGCAAAAGATCAGCTAAAGAGGGAAGAAAACGCTTTCAGAGAAAACAATGTTTTAGGTGTGAAGAAAACAGATCCCTAATTCAGTTGCAGCCTAAACCTTTCCCCACACACCCTGCCCCCACTGCAATTGGAATATACACAAACAAAACACTGAAAGCTTTACAGTAGATGATCAGGTGTTTCGCAGACATAGGAATAGTACGTAATTCTGGCTTTATGAACTCACACCTGGGATTTGATTCATTCAAAATGTTTTTTTTTAAAAACTGCACCAGGTACTATATCTTGTTTATATTAAAGTTATATCACTGGGCAGTGGTGGACGGTGTGCTGTTTTGTCAGTAACCTGCTAATCTGCTTAACACCTGTAGAAAACATGATTTTATTTCTGTACGGAATGCATGTTGCGTTTACAAAATTAAAGTGTTTCAAACGTTTAATTAAGAACTAAAAAGAACTTACAGCTTACACAAAGACTCAAACTAAAGTATGGAAAACGAGTATTAAGAAAAAAACAGGACATTTGATTGCTGGTTGCCTTATATTTATTTTTAAAAATGAAATAAAAAATAAAATACAATGACGTGTACCTGCCTAACTCAAACATTGCGTGACTTTAAAATCTGTAAAAAATGTTTTAGATAGCAGAAAGTCACCTTGCTCTTACAAGCGGATCTGTTAAGCAGAGTTTGTGTTAACGCAACACAACTTTGTCTGTCAATGAAAAAAATGACCACGGGAACTTTTCCTTCCCCCTTATATTCTCATCTACAAGTAGAATAGGCGAACCTTCCAGTGAAAGACAGGTTCCTTTCGCCCAAGACTGGCAGGAAACAATTGAAACTCACCACACCCAGACTGTTAACTGGATCAACCTTTTCCAATAGCCTTGCAAATGCGCTCACACTGTAGGATATGCACTCAATGTGCCACAGGTGTCACATTTACTGTACATGTCAAATTAGTTGCTTTCTGTTTCAATTTTTTTTCTCCATAGCCATCGCTTTATAATTTATACAGTATGACTATTCCAGAGACATTTCCATTGTCGATAACTATGTGGGGAGAGCATGTAGATTCCAAAACACTCTATGGCAGCAGAAGTGAGCAATTACCTGCTCGAAAACTAATGTGTTCCCAAAAACATATACTGTGCAATTATCACAACATTTGCAAACTTTCCCGATACATAACCACGTTATGTACTCTACGTTGTTCTATTTTGTCTGTCAGTGAAAAAAATGACCGTGGGCACTTTTCCTTCCCCTCAGGTTGTTTAAAAAAAATCACTCTTAATAGGTTAATCCTTCAGTCATTCTCTCTGATGCAGTGCATCAGCTGGTCAGGTGACTAACATTGTTTCCCACTGCATTCTGGGAAATGTAAGTTTGACAAGAACCTCCATCTTGTCTCCATCTACAGTATCACTCTCTCACAATTCATCATGCATGAATGAGTCAAATTAAAATTAAAACGTGTTTACAAAGAAAGTGAATTACAGTACAGTTGGGTATGCGTGATTAGCAACACGGGGTCATAGTTATAATTTCTCTATTATTATCAAATCCCTCAACTCGTTCACTTGTGGTTACTTTGGAAACATTTTGACATGTTCCTTTCAACTACATTGCTGTCGATATTGTAGGGCGCTCTGAACGAGTTAAACTTTGATGCAGGACAAATAAATGTATTTCCCACAAGCTATACTGTAGTGGCAGTACAGTAGCAGTTTGAAATTATTCATTGTTATTAATAAATGACTTGGCTTCAAACATGTTGTGATATTTAGAAATATAAAAAATGTCAATATAGTGTCCATAATATTTGCTATTTTAGTTTTTCAAAGAAATGTTTATTAAAAGAAATCTCATGGTGACAGCTGGGTTCAAACCCCCGACCTCCAGCATACAAGGCACACGCCTAACCCATTACACCACACACATACTCATAGATGAGTGAGTTAAACTGATGCACACATTTACAAAGAAAGTGTACTACTGTGATAATTTGAGCTATATGAATATAATTATATCATTAATAATTTAGATACGTGATTCCATATTATATTCCCTATCAATCAAATTCTAAAAAGTATGCGTTTTTTTACTGCGATAACGAGTGCAAATATTCATAGGAAATGTTAAAACATTATAACTTATTATGAAGTATATAAACTTAATATATTCAGAAGGAGCACATAAAAACTTTTCCAAAATAACCACACTATGTAACCAAATGAAAGACTTTGATGCTTAAAATGTTTAGGAAGAAAGTGGAATACTGGTGTGTATTTTTTATTTAAACTACCCATACCAGCCATATACAGTTTACATAATATGTTTATGTTCCTAAATTAATATTGTTTATGACCTTCAGATGCATTATGGTCCTCTTCTTTTTATGCTCAGCTACTAAAATTTCCCTTTTGTTGTAAAATTCCAAATAAATATCCAATATTACGCGGATTAAAACATTCACAGTAAAGAGATTAAATGATTACATCATTTCACTAACAACCAATGCACCACGAGTGGCCCTGTCGGTCATTTTGGCCAGCCAATCATGGCAGCGAACTGTGGATAATTTTGCGCGGTATGGGGTTGTACCGTGCATTTTGAATGGCTGCATCTGTATATGTATCTAAAAAATATGCAGTCTTTTTTATTGCACTGTTTTATTTAGTGTTTGTTGTATTTCCTTCACAATACAATTAAAGCAACATTTTATTTTGTTTTTTTGCAAAAAAAGAGGCTGCCACACTTTAACATTTATTTAGAAATCTACAAACATCCTGTTGTTTCTAATGAGACTCAACATAGCATCTATTTTATTCCTGCACAGCATATCTAAACAGTACTGCTCATAAAAGAATTTAGCCCTCATACATTCCAAAACAAAAGAATAGCATTAGTCCCAACAGATTCTGTGAGCCCTATCCATGTACGAGTTCTTCTTTCTCAAAGCCAGAAATCTAAGAAGGATTGTCATTTTTAAGAATATCATCCATTTTAGCTAGTTCAGGAAATATGAACCTTTTCAGGTTTGTCTTGACTGAAGATAAGATGGTCAAAGAAAATTCAAGTCATTTAAGCCCCCAACATCTTGGATGGCACACTAACACAAAAAAAAAAACGAGAGACAACAAAAACTGAGGCAGGCAGAAAGGAAATATAAGGTGTATAAGATTTCCCTTGTTCTTCGATCTTTCTCTCTCCAACTGCCACCCTCAGTAGATCTAGTACTTCTTTTATTTTGAAATTTAAAAAAACCTTTTCTTTCATAAGTAAACTAAATGGAATAGTAATTTTGTAACAAAACAACACATTGCAAACATGCCAAAACTATTCAATTTCAATTGGCTTTACTTTGGTAGGTTGGACATAACGCCATAAAGTCCCACATTGTCAGTTTATAATCCTTTAGAGAAGAAGGTGCTCATTACGTGTTAGCCTTGAATCTCCTGGCAATGGTGCTAAAACACTGGCGCTGTGAAGAAGACACAAAGCAGAAGCAGATGGTACATGCAGGTTTTATGATAAACTACCTTGCTGTGAATTATTTCTATGCTCCGTTGTAGCAGGTAGGACAGGGCTAGAGCCAGAAGATTATGATTCTGATGGAAGCAATGCTTCTGTCAATGCTGTCAAAGGACATACTGTAGGTAGCCAGGCATGTTCTGCTGGATTTTTCCACAATGCTGTAGATATCTCCCTGGTGTGTAGGGTTTAAGCCTGTTGTGGTGTACTACTTGGTGTTCTGCTTATCATTTTGTACTGTCCACAGTTGTATGCAGAACTTCAGATTGTGTGTTCCTAGTTTTGAGCCAGGAGTTGACTGGGTCATCAAACCACACTAAATCCCCTACATTGTAATCATGATGGTGAATGCCTATTTTGAAGCTTCACCAATGTGAAGACTGAATCCTATATGATGTTTTCTCCAGTAAAGTATACTGTCTACTGTGTATATAAATAACAATAAAATACAAATAAAGGATATAGCACAGCTCGTCATTCTAAGTCTCCTCCTACTACCATTCTGCCACCTGCAAAGCCTTATTTTACTTGTTTTATTCTGAAATTAAAAGAACTCTAGGCCTCAAATATAGCTCCACAAAAGAAAACATTACAAACATAATACTTGTCTGCCCTAAAGATCCTAAAGATCTGTCCTAAAGATGGGATAGCAGTTACATGATCTTAAAGAAAAAGGTTTGAAATTGATTTGCCTATTTTTCTTAGTTTTATAAGGTGATTCTAACTGAGAACATCCACCTTTTTGATTGCATTTCAGTAAAATATTCACTCTGACAACAAGTCTGTATACAATTTAATCATATTGTAATATATCCTGTTGTTTTGGTAGGTCATGAAGGACACACAACTCATAGAACACAGCCCTATGTGTAAATTAAAAGGCATGAGGTATGCCACCTTTATTTAAACGAGAGATATTGTAAAAGACTGAAAGCAAGCATTTGGCACACTCATTCCCTAGCAGAGACTGTACTCTACAGTATGTTGGTGACAACCTATCCCCATTTAGGTACTCTGCCAAATGGTGGTAACTGAAGGGGAAGATAGGCTTCAGGAGAGGTCCCCTTTTGCTACAGCTCCTTCCATTCACTGGAGACCTCTGCACTCACATGCTCTTTCTCTCCTGCTGGTGCTGTGTGTTTAATGCATGCCCAGAGGTGCAGTATTCCTGTGTCTACATGCATGTATAGTGGCTATATGCACCTGCCAACAGGCGGACACACATACTGGGAGAACAGCAGAGCATGTACAGACCTGTTCATGTATTAACGATTTACATCAATGTCTATATTTTTATGTCTAAGGGCTTTGTGAATTGCAGCCCTGCCCGACACACTTGACTAAAGCGGCCTTAATCCCCAGAGCAACTGATAGAAATACTGTAAATCTACAATCTTACATTTTTTTTTCTACGGATGTTGCTATGGCTCCAGCTGTATGATCTCTGACCCTGCTCCTGTTAGGGTGACCCTAACCTTAGTCCCTGTAGGGATGTCCATCATAGCCCCTGCCTGAGGCTGACATATACACACCAAGATCTCAGACTAAAATCCCGCAGTAGTGGTTAAACATTCCTATGAGACTCCCTTGTAGTGTTCTGATCTTCACTGGACTGGAATTTCACAGGAGCCAAAGATTCATTCAGGTGGAGCTCTTCTGCTGTACCTCGGGTGAGAGCCATTCTTGAAACTGTTTGGATCAAATGCGGCACAACATACACAGCTATTGTGTGCACTTGGACCAGAAGCCCACCATTCCACTGACGCACTGGTGTTTCCTCCCTGGGTTCCATGGGCTGCGTTTTTTCCTGGAATACAGTCTGCTTCCCACCTTGCTGCACTGAACACAAGCTACTTTTCCTCTACAAGTACATGTTTCTTTACTGGCTGAACACTGTCCTGGCTTGCTGCTTTCTTCTTGATTGTTTTACTGGCCATGATGGCCATGAATATACTACTACTGTTATGACTACTTTTAGTTTACCTCTTCCTGTACTTGTCCCAGGATCGTGCTGACTCTTCCCTTCCTTCCCGAAGTGTAGTATTTCCTTGGCTTCCTTATTTTTTAGGGAAAATAAGACCATTTCAAAGGTTAAAAACAAGTGAAGACCATTCTGCACATCCAGAACATTCAATTAACATTTCATATATACAATACAAGTCATTAAACAAAGTGTTTAAACTAAATAAAAAACACTACCACCTGTACATTGGAAAAAATGTTATTTATGTTGACAAATAATTTTCCTTATATGCTTTGAGAAGAATAAAAAGGCAAACAGAATGTTACAGTAGGTTGTATAGTTAAATTATAGTTAAAAGTACAGAATTTAAATCAAGGGGTATTATGTTCAAAATGCACAATATACTAAGCTTTTAGAAAATAATTTTAGTAACTGTATTGCAAAAAAAAAGATACTCAGGAAACACTCTAATAAAAGAGTGACCAAAGATACATTTCTGGGCTTAGAAGAATGCCCCGCACAGAGAGGTTAAAATAATATATTGTTCTTAATCTTGAAAAGAAAAGATGATGAGGGAATGTGTTTCATTTATTCAAAATACTCAAATATATCAAAAGAATCAGCAGTCACTGGAATTCTTTTTTTTCTTTGTTCTAAGGCATCTGCTGTGGCAGTTAGTCCTGAAAATGATGAAGGAAAGCTGTATAATGACAACCAGTGGCACCATGTGATTGCTACAAGAAACAAGGCCGTGGGAACAATCATTGTAGACAATCAATACAGAGGTAATAGTTAACATCCTATGCTTAGATTCATCATATTCATAACCTTACTTGAGACTGATTCTTTTCTGTCAATTTCTTTTAAACCCTGGTTCTACAAATTCCAAGGTGAGGAATTATCAAGGTTAATCTTTGCCTTCCATTGTGAGATTAGAATAATTAGGAAAAGAGTTTTTTCCCCTTTTTGAACTTGCATTTCAATTAAGATACAGTATGCAGCCAAGGACCTGCACCTTTTTCACAGGGGCTTGTTGATTCACATGTTCACCGTGCTTGTTAATGGAGTTTCTCAGAGGTTCAAGATATCTGTATTCTGTTTCTTTGTATTTTTGATTTTTTGTTCAACAATTTAAATATTGTTTATTTAACTATACTTGTTATATAGTTATAAATATTTTTGTAAATTAGCTCATCTAAGACAGTGTCTGGATTCTTATTTCTGCAACTTTGTTCTATAAAGATGTGAAATAAACATTTATAAACATTAAACATATACTTTCAACTAGTTACTTTGGTAGTTAACTAATTACCAAGAACCTTAGTAACCACTTACAAGGATGAATTAATGTTTAATATATAGCATTAAGAAGCTATCTTACTGTGAGATACAATAATTGCAGCCCTGTAAGCATTGTTTGTTACACTTAAATAATTGGATCTTTCATCACATTTCCAGTCGTTATTAAACTGTTTTATGTTTTTTTAAGAAGCAGTGCTTCATGTCTTATATTTTTTCCCCACAAAGGATCTGCTTTTGCTACAAGTGGTAACACTATCATCGGTGAGAACACTGGAATCTTTATTGGTGGTCTTCCACAAGGCTTTCTAATTTTAAGAGATGATACAGGTATTGTGCTCTGGGATCATCTATCCCATTTTATCAAAAGTATTAAGTGTTAAAGAAAAAAATCTTATAAGTAAGCATCCTTTAATATAAACTTTATAAACCACCCCCAGGACCCACCAAATTCACAGACAGGAGCTTTCTGGGCTGCATCACCAATGTGTTCATTAAAAAGATGGACTCTCCAGGTGAAGTGTGGGAGCCATTGGACTGGGAGGGAGCAGAGGAGATAGGTGGTGTCTATCACAGCTGGGAAGGCTGCCCTACTCAAACAGTGGAAGGAGCTCATTTCCTAGGACAAGGTACAATTCACCAAGTGTTACTGTATGTTCCTACAGCACATTTCTTCATAATCTCCTAAGGAAATGCATTAGAGGCACACCTTATGTGGGCAAGCTTGCAACTTTGAGAAAAATGTTTCTTGGCCCCTTCATACTAACATAACAATATTTTGGCATAATTTCAAGTATCAGAACATGAAAGAATAAGTTAAAATTGATCACATACTTGGTATGCCAATGTCAAATTCCATATATGGTACTTGCTATGATGATATGTTTGTTTTTTACAGGATTTCTTTGCCTACCCAGTGGTAAACCACCATCAGGTATTTGGTTGGAAAATTCAATCTGCATATTTGTCAAAGTTCTATTTTAATTAAGGTCAAATATTGAACTTTGGCCAGTACTGTCATTTCCTCAGCCAGCCTTTACTGTGTATTCATTGGCTTGTTTCGTCATTATAAGAATTTGACCAAACTGCTTTAATGGTGTTACTGTATTTAACAAACATTCAGGAGGAAGTCATATTCATATGTCCCACTTTCACTCCCTTGTATATAAATATTCCTCTATGGCACACAACTCTGCTGGAATCTTTTCTACCACCCCTCCCTCTACCCAAGTTCACCATTGCACCATTTCCTTCTTGTCTCATTTCTCATAAGTGAGTGGGGTTGTGACAGTGCTATTCTTTGGCCAGCACTGTCATTTGCTCAGCCAGGAAAGTTAATGTCAATGTATGCTATCCATTTATATGTGTCAGTTCATTGCATTGTTATTAGAATATATCCAGTCTACTGTAATTTACATACAGTATGTTTGTGTGCTTTTTATATAAACAACATACTGTAGGTCAGAATTATTAGGCAACCCTTACATTTATAAGCTTAGTAGTAAAAAGTTACATCTTCTCTAATTAATTTGTACCTTCCAGGCACTGTTAATCAGAAGTAGCTTGCAAATAGATGTTCTTTTCTCCTATGAGATTCCCAATTTGCAACTAAAAAAACAAGAAATGTTACAGATAAATAGTAAGAAGAAGACTTTAAGCTTAATATAAAATATACAGCATAAGGATATTAAATACATTGGTCCTCTGTAGAGTACTTGCAGAAAGATGTTAGCATAGGCAAAAAAACATAAAAAAGGGGTCACTGAGGAATAGGAAAAGGTGTGTCATCAGAAGAAAGTATAAAGATAGTAAATAGTCTCTAGATAAGCATATTGGCATATTATTTTGCTTTACGAGACCAATGTACATACTGTATAGTTTTACTGCTTAGTTCTAAATTATATTGAACTCTTTTTTCAGTGTTTTATTCTGATCACATTGTTTACTATCAGACTTTATTAAAGAATTATTAAAGAATAAAGTTTTTTATTAGTAGTTATCCATTGGTTTTTGTGTGGGAGGTAAATAAATTCTAAAAATTATAAAATATGATGGGAGATGTAGTTAAATCCTATAATGATATATTATTACTATTATCATGGTCTTTTATTCTGAAAAATCTTCTCTGTGTCTTTAAATACAGGTGTGTTAGGTATTTTCAACAGGTGGTTCTGTAATTAAGTTCTGAAATTATTTAAATACTTGTGTTTACTTTCTTTAAAGTTAAACATTTCCACTGATCTCTATTTTTTTTGCAAAACCTAAAATTCAAAGCAGGCCTATAATTTTTTTCAAATTCAAATTTGTCATCCCCTATTAGTTGTGTTTAACCTACTGTAGCAATATACAGTATGTTTACTTTAATCTCTTTAAGATTTTACACAAATATAAACAAGATCATGATATTACAGTATATACATACTATATATATATATCATATAGTCTTTTACATTTTAAAGGTTATTACAATTTTGTACATGTGTACAGCTTTTTGTTTAGCTTTTTTAGCCCTTTTCTCTTGCAATAAATGGGTGTTCAGCTGAGCTCAGATGAATACATTTTGGCAGCCACAGAGAGCTGGTGTCTATGGTGCCTAATAAAATATGTCTGGAATTGGACATTACAATATCGTTCATTCATCAGTGAAATGGAGCACAAAAAGTAGTGCAATGTGTCATAGATTTTCTTGTCAATGACTAAAAACAAGAGCTAATAAAAAAAATTCATAACAATATGAGGCAAAGAAAAAAAATGAAATCAGTTGTCAAGTCCCTGTAGAGTAAAAACATATCAGGTGTATTTTCAATGATTAAAAAATTGGCAAATAAAATGCTTTTAATTTTCATGTACTGTACATAAGTGTTTAATAAAAACAAAATTAGGTGGGTGTGTGAATCATTTAATATATTGGGTCCCTTTTAATTTACTGTAGCAGTTCTACTTCGCCCGCGCATTAATTAATAGGGAATTAGAATAAAAGATTTTTAAAAATCCCTTTGAAGGTGACTGGATTCCCCTACGGAGTACTGTATTTTTAAATTTTATTTTGCTTTTAATTTCTTTTGCTGTAAATGTCCATATAAGCATTGCATGTACTATAAAGCTTTTTTCTCTTTTTTCAGGATATTTGGAACTTTATCCATTCGTGTTTGCTGGAAAAGGAGATTTTGAGATTTCCTTTGACTTCAGAACAGACCAGCTGAGTGGCCTGCTGTTGTTTGCATATAATGAAGCAGAACAAGGCTATGTGATTGTGGGTATTGCAGGAGAAAAGCTGTATTTTAAAAACTGATCTGAACTTTTTTTTGGTAAAATTTCAGAATTGTTCAAGATGCATAATATTAGAAAAATAGGAAATTATCTTACGGTTCACTAAATTGCCTTCATATTAAAATTTTCTGCAAAAATAGAACTGTGTAGATTAGCCTTATATTATATTACTAAAATGAGATTAATTGATTACCTAAAGATGAGTTGTATTAGTTATCGTATGAATTCTTTTCTTATTATGACTGCTTCCAAGAAGTATCTCAAAAGCATTTGAATCCCTAAAGCCATGGAGCTGGTCTCGTGGTTGTAGCAGCTTGGGCTATTGGAGCTTTAGTGATAGAACTGTGCTACTGTATTAATAAAATATAGGGAAAACTTGCAAAGGATGATGCCATGTAAATGTTTATCTTTTTTCTTTTCATGACGAAGTTCAATTTTAAATGATCAAATTAAGTGAAAAACTTTTTTTATTATTTTACACACCTGTTTTGTCTGTAGCTAGCTTGTCTATTCATGTATAAAATATTTCTGCAAAAAGCTAAAAGCTGTGAAAATAAAATCCACAGCAAGTGTTAAATAAGTTTGAGTAGGTGTCCTACAGAGGAGCAGGTATACAGTAAGTTCATTCCATACTAGCCAGTAGCTACAGTATACCTCCCTGCAACTCATAATGGCCAATCCACTGAAGCTAAGAAGTTGTGAGCCTGATCAGTACCTGGATGGGAGACCTCCTGGGAAAAACTAAGGTTGCTGCTGGAAGTTTAGTTTGGCTAGTAGGGAGAACTCACCCTGCAATCTGTGTAGGTCCTAATGCCACAGTATAGTGACAGGGATACAATAGTGTAAAAAGGCACCATCTATCGGATAAGACATAAAACAGAGGTTCTGACTCTCTGTGGTCATTAAAAATCCAAGGGCATTTCTCAAAAAGAATTAGGGGTGTTACCCCGGCATCCTGGCCAAATTTCCCATTGGCCTTGATGTTGATTATTCTTGATGTTGTTGCTTGGCTATAGAGCCTGGATTTCAGGGTCAGGGTACTTATTGGTAACTAACTGGAAACTGTGGTCAATGGACCCTTTTCAAAGGAAATGAATTACATTCGGCCATTTGTTAACTTTCTGGCTACAGGAAAAATCGGTCCATTTGTTAAAAAAATATTTTTATTTTCAAGGTGGAGCTGCAAAGTGGGACTCTGAGCTTCATCCTTAAGTGGAATCATTACTTCACTCAAGTAAACCTGTGGGTTGGTCTGTCTTACTGCGATGGGAGCTGGAACACAGTGTTGTTGAGGAAGCAGGGCTCATCTGTGGAGGCCACCCTGAATCAGCTTTCAGAGCAAGTAGCAGGGTCTGTGGAAGAGGAGCTGAATTTTAACTCACCCATATATCTTGGAGGACTCCCATCTGAACTTTACAATTCCTTCCACAGTCTAGGTCTACAACACGGTGAGGAAGGCTGGAAGATGTTTTTTTCTTTTTTGATCCCATTAGCTAGAAGTCTCTTCAAGAAACAAGATTTGATTGACAAGATAAACAATTTTACTTTGTTTGGATTGAGATCTCCATGTTATATACAGTGACAAGGAAATTAATAAATCCTTTATTTGCAGGTTACAGTACATCTGTTTGTTATTTCTATAACTTTCAACATGTTGCTAACAGCAAACAAAATTGCAACCCATTGATTTTTTATGGAAAAGGCATTGACAGTAGAGTTGCGAATATCTGACCTTCGCTTATCTGACATTCAGTTTTATCCAACATAGCCAATCACATAGCCAATCACCATAGTGTACAGTATATACTGTAAACTATGCATGCGTGTACATAATAATATTTTGCCCCGTCCGATGCTGCTGTGTCTCTGTCAGGTACTGCCGTTGACGTAGCTTTGCTTGCTGACTTGGTGCTCGTGATTATTATTTTTCCTATTGTATTTTCGAAGCAGCACTAGCTTACATTGAACAACAAGAGGAGGCAACTGCTACTGATATCATGTTACTAAAACACTGGCAAGACCTTGCTGCAAGGAAGAGAACCACATCTGGGAAACAGATTCCAATCACTCATTTTTTTAAATAATAACTAACGATGGTTCTGTACTCTGTTATTTTAGTATTACAGTAGATGAATAAACCAGATTTCATACTTATACTGCGCTTCCATGAATCTATGATTTCTCTACTCAGTTTCCGCATTATCTGACATTTTCAATTAGCCAACATACTGTCGGTCCCGTTTAGGTCAGATAATTGCAACTCTACTGTACTTACATTTTTTGTCAACTACTGTAGATTAATTAATTTAAAATAAATTCTCATTTACTACAACATCCAGGAGAGTACTGTTTAGATTGTCAATTCACTTTTTCAAATTTTCTTTACCTCTATACATGTATAAACCCTTACAGCTCTACATATACATACCAGACCTATGTATGAACGGGGCCTTCATAGATTTTTTTAATATATCAGTGTTGGTATCAGTCTAATGACTGTTACTGTCATCTTATAACAACAATTGTACTTTTCCCAGTAAATAATCTGAATTACATTTTTAGAGTAACAAGAAATTCTTTGTTTTTTGATATAACTAAGTAGGCTGCAAATCAAGTAACTACTGTGTGTTAAGGAAAAAGCAAAGTTTGCTGTCAAGTCATTGTCTATTGTGTCAATATAAAAGCAGCCTTCCAGAGATACTAATGGGAAAGTCAAGACAAAAACTATATTCTGTTAAACTGTACAGTATTTGTATATTTGCATTATATACTGAGATTTAAAGAAGACAATGTCTGGATTCCCTGGAATCTAGACAGAGTTTTATTTTCCAAGTGCGTGATTGTGCTGGTTTCAAATCAACAGAAGGCAAGAAACGTGACATTAATTTCTTATTGCTTGCCAGGTTTCGGTGGTTGTATAAAGGATGTTAAATTCACACGAGGGGCTGTCGTAAACTTGGCGGCTGTGTCCAGCAGTGCTGTCAGAGTCAATCTGGATGGATGCCTGTCAACTGACACCACAGTTAACTGCAGGGGAAATGACTCCATTCTGGTGTATACAGGCAAGGAAAGGAGAGTACTAGACCAGCATCTGCAGCCATTCACTGGTAAGAGACAACTTTATGAAATTTCTCTTTATAATGTTTAATATATCAGAAAGGCCTAAGAGACAGTGAGTTATTTTTTTCCAAATGCACATGATGTCTTATTGTAGCATGTTGTTACAGGACTTATTTAACTGAATGCGATTAGCAGTTTCAGTTATGTAAATCATAAGTGTTTTTCTCTTCTGACATAAAAGGCTGGAATTTTTGTTTACTTTAGAACATTTTTTTGGCATCATTGAAGTTTTATTGAAAATATAACCACAGGTGATACACAGGTGCCCCCCACTGAACGTGCATCTCCTTTATAAGGGAGAACCAGTGTAAAGTAGGCCAAAATCAATCTACAATCAACAATATTTGTTATTAGTCCTTGTCTTCAGAAAATGTTTATACAAATGCCTCTCAGTTCCTTTGTCTTCTTTACATAATATTTTCATAAGAGTGATCAGTGTAAGGAAGGATATTGATAGAAAGGACTCAACATGTCTATTTTCGAAAAGTATTTGCAAACACCCATTATGATTAGCATTTTATAGGTTATTCTCCAGACTAAATGAGAAAAGGCACCATTCATAAAGTATCAGACCCAACAGCATTTTGACCATGACAGAGAAAAGTGATGTATTTAAAAGGAATTGTCAAATTTATTAAGAATATAATACATTATAAATGTGCTAGAAGCCTGCACCACATGGTAATGACATAGGTAATGACATAGGTAGGATATTGGGATATTCCAGGAAGTCTAGGTTGTGAAGTGATTAAGTACAGAAGTAGAGAAGTTTATTGCCAAATATACTGTACATGTACTTTGGAATTTGTATTTGCTCTGATCTCTCATAACATACAAACTTAATAAAAAATAACAACAGAAAAATAAATATGTAGATTTGAAAAAAAAACTAAAAGTAAAATAGTGCAGATGTACAGAAACATATAGTATATGGATATTGGATAAGGATTAAAGATTTTTGGTGTCATGATTGACTGTATAAACATTAAATTACCTCATTAATGAGACAGTTGATTAGGCAAAGGTGATGACAAGAAAATAACCTGGTGAATGTCAATGCTAGTGAAAAAAAAACAAATGAAACAATATTCTCCAATATTAAGAGAGCAGTGCCTTCTGTATATAGGTTAGACTATATAAGAATATATAGATTCTATGCTGTATATGAAACCATCAATGGGATCAAAAACACTTTAGCAATGAATCAATGTTTTGTGTGGACCACCCTGATGGACAGAAATGACTGTGGCACAGGTGTGCAAAATGATATGCTGATTGTTGTGTGCAAAAGACAGTCAATGGGGAGGTCCAAGTGTGATGATCTAGCAGGAGTGTCTAGTTGCTACAGAACTCCACTTGTGATGATTGATGACCACTTGACTGCATGACACTATATTGATCAAGACCTGGGACCATACTTATTGCTTTTCCTTCAGGGTCATCTTGAGATGACAGCATTCCAGCAGGTTCATTCTTGCGCGATGAGAATATACCATATATATCCCAGGATGCCCTCTTGCCAGATCTGAACCCCATTTTGAAAATTTGGGATTAGCATGAATGACATTTGAACACTTTGTATTGCTTCCAGTGGAGCCCACACATTACTAACCTATGATTTCCACAGTGGACCCCTGTCGATCATTTTATTGACAAATGATAATATGCAAAATTAATTTGCCTATCTGATGTCTGTTCAATAAAATATCAGTGCAACTGGTACAATAAATATTTTTCCTCATACTAGGTTAGTGAATTTGTTGCAGTCATAAATTATAAATTTATTTTGATTGGTCCTTATTCTGGTGATTTTATAGAAAGTATGTTCAGTACATTACAATAAGTTCTTTATTAAGAGTTCCATGTAGCTATTAAACTGTGAATATTTTACAATTACAAGTGATGTTCAGTATATTTCCAGTTCTGAAAACAACCTTGTGAATGAAGTAGCTGAGCCAAAGCAAAGAAACTGATAGGAAAGACCAAAAGACTTTGTGGCCACTGGAGCACCAGAGTTTGAGAACCCTGTTGTAGATCTTTTTTTAATTTGCTCTCAGGAAGAGATGAAATGTGTGTTTATTTCACATTCTAAAATTTTTATAATTCCTCCCTCATTCAAAGAATACTTATACAGGGTCATTGCCTCAAGTGAAGGTGGTTCGACCTCCAGCCCCTGGGTTCTTGGTCGCACAAGAGAAGCAGGTAAGCAGGGAAAATCCCAGGTGCCGTGTAATCAGAGAAGAGCACATATTTGTTTGTGTCATAGTTTTCAAAAATCCCATTTTATTCTTATCGGTACAATGAATGTAGCAGTCAACGAGATGAGATGGCACTCCTGATACCTTATCGTGTTCTGCTCTGTAACAGTCCGCATCAAAATGAGTGGCTTATTATAAATGAAGCAGCTGTTCCTATGAAATAAACAACAGTTCCCTGAAGGAAGACACTGAAAGGGTTAGATATTGTATTGTTTTCTAAAGATGTAGCCTCTCACATTGTGCTCCTCTCCTGCTTGATTAAATAATGCAAAGTCTGTGCTGCCGGTGTGTTTGTCTTGACATTCTGACAGTCTCACAAATTACAGAAAAGAAGAACATGACAGGCTGTGTTCAGAAAGCATACAAAGTTTAACATACATTTGTGTTTTATTGATTTTTTTTTTAAATTGGAAAACAGCTTCCTCCTCCTCGTCACCATCACGGTCATCATCATCATCATCATAATGATCATTTTTCTTCTTAAGTTAGTATCCAGAATGATTTATGTGACTCTTTAAAATATACTGTATATAGTGTAGAATATAAACAGGTGTAAACTATGGATGGTATTTTTTAAGAGTTAATATTTAATTTTTCAAAACAGAAGAACAACAGAAAACAATTATCCTACAGAGATTTGCAGCAACCAAGCAGATACAGGGTACAAGGCAAAACTACACCCTCACGGGGTTACCATTCTATAACAGGACACACAAACACGCACAGGGACATTTAGAGACACCAATTAACCTTATCAGCATGTCCTTGGAATTAGATCACCCCAAGAAAACACACACAGACACAAAGGGAGAATACTATCTTATATGTAACTCTACTTTTATGTATGTAGGCCAGTTTATTAAATACATTGGAAAGTAGGTTAATTATTGGACAACAAAATCTTTAACACAATGGAATAAAAAATAAA
This sequence comes from Atractosteus spatula, assembly GCF_055471065.1. Lineage (NCBI taxonomy): Eukaryota > Metazoa > Chordata > Actinopteri > Semionotiformes > Lepisosteidae > Atractosteus > Atractosteus spatula. The sequence goes on from NC_142707.1 coordinate 16,835,406, forward strand.
ATCTGTGAGTGCAATTAAATGGGCACCTTTAAAGATCCCGTTCAAAATATTTTTGGTTTTATAACAAAAGTTGTTTTAGCAATAAAAAACAGAAGACTTTATAATCACTTCATGTGCAACTTAATGAAAACTGGCATATTCAATATGGAATATCTAATGAGAAACAGGAAAATACTGAAATATTCTTAAGTATTTGCTGGCATTTAAACCTTAAAAATTGGATAGGGGAAAACATGGACGTCTTGGTGGAGTAGCCGCAGAGTCCACATGCGGGCTGTGTGAGCTCTATATTAATCATCCTGGCGTGTTGCTCTGCTGGCTGGCCCAGGTGTCTGCAGCCGGAACAGTCATCTGTAATGAAGTTTGAGCTGGCTGCCAAAGTGCTTGGTGCAAGCGTCTCTAGTCAATGGGTATATGGTTGTATGAAAACACACATTGGCAGTTGTGTTCAAGTAAAGGCACTCTACTTATTAGTTCCTGGTAACCCTACAATGTCCACATTGTACTCTGTAATATTACATATTTTTAATTAACCAAAATACAAAAAACTGTGCCAAAGGAAAACAAAAAAATGAACTGTAAAAATGCCGTGCATGCAATGGAGAATGAGGTCCTAGAGGTTCCAACTATCGGATGACCATTTACAAATTTAGCTGAAAACCTCTGACAGTATTATACAATATATGAATACTGTACATACATTTTTGTGACATTCCAATTCAATGTTATGATTAAATTTCCATTGTTAAAGCAATGTGCTATATCTTAGCACAGTATACCATTCCCAAAAATGTATATAATTATAAAGTTTTGTAAATAGTATTAATGTAGAGTTATTGTGATAATGAAATGTTTGTGTTTGGCATGTCATAATAGTTGTTCAACCAAAAAATTGAGCTGTTATAATTAATTTCAAGCATGTGGGAATGAGTCTAGTAAATCAACATATATTTGCAGGACATTAAATCAATCAAATGCATTATATTGAAATTCAATTGTACAATTCAACAAGAGAACAGTTTGTTTTTTAAATGAAAATCAGGATATATTAAATATATTAATTATAATATCAATATGATTTTTAATCAATACATTTGGAAAAAATGAATGTTTTGAAAGTCTAGATTTTTCTTGAATAAAAAAAACGAGATTGAACATATTTGTATATTTCTTTAAAACCTCAATTAATGTTTCTTTAAAGATTAACCTAGTGCAAAAAGAAGCAGATTGCTTGATCATTTTGAAATATAGCCTAAAATGAATGGTAGAAGATGTACAGTCATATTAAATCAGTGCTGAAAAAGTTACAAGTCTAATAAATTGTATTTATGCTAATGGTTAGATATGATTTACTGCATCTATTAAAAGTGAAGAATATGTGTGCTGCTTTTCTTGGGGCTGACTCTCCCATTGCCTTCTCTCTCTCTTATTTTTATCCTCATGCAGTTCCACAAAGTGTGCTGACTCCCTCCAGAGTTAGCAGTGTAAATGGTTACCGTGCTGAGGTGAGCTGGGACGAGACTGCCGGGGTCAGAGGTGTAATTGAGAAGTACATTTTAAAAGCATACAATCGGGACAATCCCAGCATGCCTCCAATCACTGCCGAATTCCCAGGCAGCTATCACCTGACAGGTAAGAGCGGTTCAGTGAAAGGTGGGGCAGGGATAGGCTTTAGAAGCAAGTTGTTTTCTTTAAGATTGTTATAAAAGAAAAGGAAAGCTTTTTCCAGAATAGTAGTAAAAGGCTCCTGGTATTTCCTAGATAAACACATATGATCTTTGTAGAACTAGCTTTAGAACAATCACAGAAAAAACACACTCGTTTCAAGTATATGTGTGATAATGATGTTCTGCCTCACACATGTATTTATTGAAAAATATGTAGAAAAATAGAATTCTGAAAAAATGCAATGAAAGCATGATCAGTTTTGAAATAGAATGGATGGAATGCTCTGACTTAAAATGGACCAATGCTTTTGTTGGTGAAACTGCCCAGATTTTTATAAGTCTATCTTCATGCCTAAAGGTTTGCATTTATATAATTTTCCATTTATTTTTAGATACACATTTAATTTTTCAGACTGAAACTTCATGTTAGTTGCTTTGTACAACACTTTGTTAATTAAAGAAACTTCTCTTGAGTTTATCATTCAACTCTGATTGCTAAAGCCTCATCTTATGATGCTCTGCAGAAAGCTTCCTTCCGCCCACCTACCTGGCAGCCATTCTTCATATTCATGTTTTCATTCAGTTTTCTGTCCGCATATTATTATTTGCAGTTGCTGTATCTACTAGGCTTTTCAATATGTTATTGCCTGGAACAGATCAAATCCTGGTGGTTGTCTGCATCTCTAGTAGGAATAAATATCTCACCTCCTGAGGCAGACTTTACTTGCACTGAGAGTTTGCTTTTGCCCGACACAGCCCTTAACTTCCAATTCTCAATTCCCATGCACATCTCCTTGCTCTCTCCCTCCATCCTGAAGTTCCTGCAGCAGCTTGACTCACTGGCTGTGCACTGTATGTAATGCATTTACATTTAAATACATTTCATTAAATACATTGCATTGCAAATACATTAGAAATATGTACAGTATTTACAAATATCCCTGTTAGAAGTCTCTGGACAAGACTCAAAAACTTTAAAGAATAAACCATTATGTATGGAGTATGGAATGTTGGGAAAACATACTTAGTATACTGTACATAATAGTTTTCAAAGTACAAAACATACATACTACAATAAACTGTATATACAAATTGTGTCTGTAACAGGTCTTTATTTTGCTATATGGCATTTCATAAAGTTTCTCAAACTTTTTGGGGGCAAGTACCAGCTGAACTCGGAAGTAAATTTGCAACCAAAGTAAAGAATAGCATTTCAGAACACTAGGACAATAGGACAAAATAAGTGCATACTAATTTTTGTAATGTCAATAGCCTTTATTAATATATCATAGTTGATCTCATAGCAATTAGATTTTTTTAAATTAATAGAAACAAATAGGATATTTAATTGTTTTTTACATCAGAATCATGTTTTTTTTTGTTTAACAAGAATACACTAATAAAAAATACCAAATACACATGAGAGCATTTTGTTTTTCAAAAGTCTCAGAAATTACAAATAAAACGGGTAGCAATTTAATTTAGACAACACCTTTCCTGTTGAAGTATGAGGATTGTAATAGTGAATTATACTGTATGTTAGAGTGTAAAAGTAGGAAAAAAGTATTTGAAGGTTTTCATTGTTTTGCAGATCAGGGGTTTCTATAGTATGTCATTAAAATATTTCCAATGGTGTCTACAGAGGATACTAATATATACACAACCTATGTTTCGTGTAATTTATTTTCTAGCTTATTAGATCTTTTTGCCCCATGATCCAATTTCCTAATTTTAAATTATTTAACATATGCAAGCTTCTGGTGTGATTTTCATTCCAACATTGTCTCCAAGTTACTAATGTGTGTGAATTATAATACAATTTTCCTCTATGATTGCTTTTTCTTTAATTATCCAAGAGTTTGCAAAGTTTTGCACATGTACAAATGTATTAATACTTAGTAGTCCTTAAAATATTTTACCCTATAAACTCATACCACTAGTTAGAATTACATTGCAATCTTCACAGTCTCGATAACAATATTTTTATGAGAATTCCAGTGCCATAGACATTACATCAATTCTTATGAAACACTTTGTAAACACTCAAAATAGATACTCAGAACCTTATAAAAAATATAATCCATACTGTATTATCATTTACACTATGAGAGTTATTAAACAATCATTAAATAGTCAGAAAGAGGTGGATGGTTGTAAGGAAGGAATTGGATAAACTTATTTCTTATTGGATATTTCTAAGGCTTGAGGGGCAGTAATAAGTCCATCTGAAGTGGCAAGCAGGAGGTCTGTGGTCAGAGCGATGAGATCCTGAGCCTCAGGTCCCCAAGCAGATGGAAGCAGCAAAGATTTTGATTCACATTTGGCTCAGTGAGATTTTCTTTTCATTGAGTGACTCTCTTTTCATTATCAGTCTCACCATCTATTTACCAAGTAGTTTTAGATTTTTTTTACAGTTGGAAGAAATGACTTTTGTGTTTTAATTTGCAGATCCTGCCATAATTTGTTTTATTAAAAACAGCTGCTTATTTATCTTATTTATCACATCAATTATTTTTTCCAGCTTTATCACTTGTATTTGTGATTATTTTTTTAATTGAATAATCAGTGAAAATAGAGAATAATTACAATTATACATGTTCACACAATTTTAAAATATTCCTTTATTAAGGTTAAAGTCAATAGCCAATATTTTTCTTTCATTTTTTAAAACAAATATCTTTAACCTTCTGTATTATCTAATGTTACTATTTGGGCTGTAAGTCTTACTGTACCGTAAGATTGTAGAGTAGGATTGATATTCTATCAACAGTGACACTTTTACTGATTATAGAGACATATTTGTCACATGTGGTGAGATTTTTCTGTTAGGAGAAATATTCTAAATATTGTAAATATTAAACATTGATTTTTATATATGTACAGTATGTCAAAGCACATAATAAAAACTATTTCCAATAAAAGACAATTTGCTATAAAAAGAAAGAAAATCAGTAAAAGATGATTGGACTAGTCATTGGCTTAATTGAATTAAGCACTGGGTGACAGAAAAGCCACCTGGCCAATTACAGACAGGCCAAGGTGTTTACCTTCCCTGTATAAACTACATGAAGTTGACAGCAATCTTTCCGCCCACAGATTAACATAATGAAGGAGAACAGATTATATGGAATATGGCCAAAGAGTCATTCAAATAAAAACCGTTAGAAGACGGCATTTTCTTTCTGATAAATAATTAAATAAATCTTAATCTGCAAACCACAAAATTAATTAAAACCAATGCAATCTGAGGTCAATTAAAAAAATCCATAATGCTTATGCAAGGAAAAAATGGAATACAGTTTAGAAACTTAAATAATTCTTAATTATAATTCTTATATTTCTTATGCTTACCATTTATGAATATAGTATTAACAAACAAATCTATAAAGATATATACCACACATGAGGACCAATTTCAGTGCACTACAGAGAAAAAAAAGAAATTCTAAATGTTTTAAATACAAAGTTAGTGCAAAAGTATGACCTACTATCTACATTTTGTCACTATTAAATCACATCATTAGTGTCCCATATTCCATATCTTCCTCTGATATCTTTCATTTCTATGATTAATAGGTGATATTACTACTTGATAATAAAGATCTTTTTAATTTAGGCCTATTATGAGAACTGATGGTTATATTATGCTGTGTTTGAGAAGCAATTGCATTAGAGCTAGTACCGTTAGTTTTAAAACATATTTGAAATATGAAAAAATAGAATGACACTTGCCTTTTTCTTCTGTTGCAGGCAATTTAACTGGCCTAGCTCCTTTTACAAACTATAGCATTACCCTAACAGTGTGCACCCTGGCTGGCTGCTCTGAGAGCTTCCATGGAAGGAACATCAGCACTCCACAAGAGGGTAAAGTAATTTAGAGGGTCTTGACTCGCACATTTCTTTGATGAATAATAAAATCAGAGAAGAGCTAAAATGGTACAGAGCCATTTGCTGGAAAACTCCAAACTAATTTGATGACAAAGTGCATTGCCAGCCTGTAATTGCTCCATTTTTTTGGGGAGGGGGGATGTGTGTGAAAATGAATCAAACTCTATACCCTTTAATGACATGCATCTTTAATAGCTGTAATGCAGATTAATGGGCTTTTTAATTGCTGTTACATTGTTCATGCAAGAGCCTTGTCATTAATACGAGGCATCTGAAAGATTAATGAAAGCTTCTTCATTTTACTACGCCACAGAAGTAAATCTAGAGACAGTCTGGCTAAAAAGAATTGATTGTATAGCAAAGTATGAAATTGAGAATCAAACGCTTGATTTCCATGCTCTCTTTTGAACTGCTGAAGGCTGCTTAAAGATTTGCTGCTGAAACAGTCACTGAGGCAGTGGAGCTTTCATTCTGTTTCTTTATTTGCTTTGTCATTTAACTGTATGTATGGAACAAATCTCTCCTCTGAATATGAACTGAACAGCTTACAGCTTAAAACAAATAACATGGATAGTCAAGGAACATACTGACATAAAACAATAGAAGAATAAAGACAAATTAATCACATATGACAGTTATTTTTCTTAATGGTTTATGGATGTGTTTATAAATATTATTAGTTTAGTTTTGCATATTTTGTGTGACTATGCCTTTTCAGTAAAGGTTTTGATAAGTCTGAGCAACCTCTCTCATCCTCCTGGTAGTCTATGTTTAGCCTGGCCTTAATGAAATCTTTGGGTTGTGTTTGAGGAATATCATGATTTTAGTAGTCTCTGTAGAGTAAAAAGTAAATTAAAGGTTGACATTAATACAGTGAAATTACAGTTTTAATTTGTACTGTAGGTACTTAAACTGAATTTTACACAATTTATCTACCGTATACTGTATGTGTCTGGTTGTGGCTGTAGACCAGTATTATATAGATCAAGTTTTACATTTCAGAACGTTTAACTACTGATACTTTTTTCGATTAACAGTAATCACTTAAGAAGTATGGTGACTAGGAAGGAAGGTGCAACTCCCTGGTTCTTCAAGGACTCTTGGAGTCTATTAAAAACAAAAAATCATGTTGATGTCCAATATATTGAAACAGTTGTAATAAACATTTTTTATCCTCTATTTCATTTTTGTATTTTAACAATGTCGTGTTCAATGCTATCCCCAAATTATCTGACCATTACTGTATATTTGTACATAAAAACATATATTGTACAACAAAAATATATTGAAATATATATATATAGTCCACAGAAATGAAATTGGAACCCTGACAAAATATATTCAGTTATCCTGTGAAGAATATATGAAACTACTTTAAAAAATGTAAAAAAAAAAATGAAACCTTAACACTCTGCTATCAATGTGTTTTGTTTTCTAAATTCAAAGAGCATGTGGTGGGCTCTATGATCTGGAGTCAGTAGTTTGAACATTGGTCATGTCACTAGCCAAGTGTGACTGGAAATCCCCAAGTGGTGATGCACAATTGGCAGAGTGCTGCCAGGGTAGGGTTGAAAATAGTTGACAAGGAAATTAAAATAGCATGTGGCATTCCATGGAGGTTACATGGGGATTTGATTCAAGGACTAAAATCCCTTGACATAAAGACAATGTCAGCCAAAGAGAGTTCTTTAAACTCCACACTGAAATCAGGGTACCATCAAAAATTGTAATTAAGAGGAGATGCATTTTGGACAAAAACTCTTTCACAAAGACCGTGAGAATGTGGAACAAAGGACACTGCCATGCTAATCAAGTGGATTTTCTGGGATCCTTCAAAAAATGCAGGAGATCAAGCTTTGATGCCAGACATTATCCAGGTTTATCTTACAAACATTCACCGAGGCTAAAGTCTAGCACTTAGGGCACCCATGGCATAACATTCTCATCTTCCAAGAAAACTACTGTTAAATGAGCAGTATGAGGACATATAATGTCCTGCTTGAGTGTTGTCATATCAGTAAAAGCCCAAAGGAACGGCAGTGAGTGAGGTTCTAGGAACAATGTAGTACTTTGCAGTCAAGTTGCCATCAATCACTACAGATGTGATTATGTAGAATGCCCAGACCTGGACCTCCCTATCAATTTTGGAGTGGTATCTGGACTGTGTTGGATTGTACATTCTTGCCTGTTTATAAACATAATGAGGTAATTTAATAGAAACAGTCAAAATCACATAAGTATATCAACTCAGTCACGAATGATCAGTTATTCAAAATGACACTTAAAACGTTTAACCAATATCTAAAATCCATATATTTTATTCTTCCAAAAATATACAAGCACAAATATAGTGATGTGTTTGTTTTGATGAACATCATATACAGGTGCAGCCATCTACAATACACGTTGAAACTCACGAAAGCACTCTGTGGTAACCCACAGTCCTATCCGGCATACGAAATTCAGAATTCTTTGTCACTAGCTGCTGCCACAATCCAAACAAGATGTACAGCAAACAGTTAGCAGCTGCACAGCTCACTGAAGTGATTCACACTATTGTTTATCGCCATTTGTACTGGGGACACATTAGATATTAAACTGAGAAGTAAATATTTTTTTATTAAACTTCATCTGATATCTTCAATGAATTGTGTGGAATGAATTGGGTTTAAAAAGTCAGCAGAATGTCCTGATTTGGGGAATATCGAAGGCAAAGGCTATCAGGAAGAAAAGGGTAGTTTGTTATTAATGGAGAAGTATTCGTGGTGAAGTACTAACTTCTGGTCAGAAACTACTGTTTTCTTCCTGATAGTCCCGGGGAAAGCCCACTGTACAGTACATGCCACAGTCACCAAACAGAAACTGTCTAGGAACAATGGACAGGGCATGGGCCCTGGAAACTAGGTCTGGGTTTGTTTGCATCAAACAGAAACTTGTGGAGATAAACATTTTCCTTGAAGGGAAAATGTCTTGGACTTTTGAAAGTTGGACTTTTAAAAGTATGTTGTTGTTTTTATAAACCATGCACATACCACTTTATAAACATGTAACCTTAAAAAAAACTTACTATGGCTTTAAAGCAGTATTTTGCAACAGTGTTGTTGCTAAAATAGGTAAAAATGTTTATGCCCTTTTTTCTTGTTTGGCAACATATTTGCACTTTGAATTAAGTGGAATGGTCATTGTCTCAAGTGTTGATCACAGCTGGATCTGGAAGCAAATTATTATTAACTGAACAGGTCTCATTTGCTAGTGCTTCTATAGTACCATTTTGTGTTATTGAAAGTAGCATCCAAGCTTCTTTCGTTCCTGAGATATAGCGTCTTATTTTCCAGAAACTTTTCCATTAGTAACACACTCTGGATAGTCAATGTATTTACAGGTAACTACATTACTAAATGTGAGGATAACAACACCTGCAAACTGCTCTTTTGCAGCCTGTCTGGGGGTGGGATTGGCTGGATTTTTTGGATTTGAATAACATTTCATTGCATTTGTGTGAATTGTAAATTTAAATCTGTCTCCAAATTCCTATTTTGACCACAAGAATAGCCATTTTAGCCTTAAAAGGAAACATGAGGAAACGATTACATTTTCATATAAAAAGATTTATGTCTTTTGAGCTATGTATCTAACAAATAAAAATATTTTTTCAAATATTATTGAAGTCTGTATTTGTGATACAGTAGTGTTACAGGTCACAGCCATAAAAGCATGAGATCCCCATAATTCTAAATAAAGAATATTGAAAGCTTCAATATTAGAATCTTCAGTGTTATTGTTTTTGTTCTTTAAACTAAGAGCACAACTTAGTATTACAGATAAAATAACCTAACACAGCATCTTATTTATAACTGAAGCAATGTTAACAACTGAGAATTAACATTGTTATAGCTCCAACTCTGTATGACAATACATTTTACATACAGTATACATTAAGAAGACTCAAACATCACAAACAGTATATTTTATATTAATAGTGTAATAAACTCTAGATTTTTACAAGGATTTAATGTTATTTACAGCAAATAAATTATTACTGACCTGTAAATAAAGAATACTGAGAAGAGATGTCAATCTTCAGTGTTTTCATTGCCCTCATTTAATTAAACTAAGAGCACAACTTAGTAATCGTTCTCCCTGTCCACTCTCCTAACGGAAAGTTTCCAGTCTCAAGCAGCAGTATAGCAAGTGGAAGGAAGGACTGAATACATCATATGGATCTTAATAAATGAAAAACATTACCATTCCATGAATCAAATCTTATCTACCCTTTACAGTAGTGTTTCCAATGTTTTTTTGCACATACAGCGTGTTATTAACTACTTTGGTCAACTTAGCACATCGTGCCCCTTACAAAACATGTAATCTGATTTCCTAGCATTTACAATTTTCAATATGTAACAACTTCATTCAAATCATTACTTAAAACTTTTATTTTAATCTGAACTCTCTTTTGTTTTTTTTATGTTTATTTGCTTTTAAATACTGTATGTTTTTAATGCCACTATGTATAATATATATTTTTATAATTAGAAAAATTATATCTAAAATAAATTCACCTGTTTTCTAATTACTATTTATGCACAATTACTTATTATTCTATATACTGTATTATGTGACATATCTCATTTGAAGTTGTGGTAGCAACATGGTAACAATATCCTACATTACAGAGTCACTGTGCCACCTGGCAGCCTTACATAGTAATGCAGTCTTTAAGGACTTTGAGTCCATCACATCGTGGTATATCTACTGACACCTTGCACATTCTACATGGTTGCATCTGTATACTGAGAGGCACTGAAAATACAACAAATGATTTTGGTTCTAGCCATTTCCCAGAAGAACAGTATACTGTATCTCCAATATCTGAGTAAAATCATTTCACTAACTTCCCAACAATCTACTAATAAAATGTGAAATCTTATACTGTATTTGTAACATACAATACATGTATATGGTAGATCTTGTCACAGGTTAGAAGTGAAGAGGACATGAGATGCTAGGTGAAGACTGTGAGCCAGTCAACAATATCAAATATCCCTTCAGCTGTTACAATACGTTCTGACGGATTCAACGCATGATCGACAGCTGTGCGTCATCACCCTTATGCAAGATTGGTATGTCCAATTGAGATATCTCCAAGAACAACATTGTCCTGCATCCCAAATTGCCACAAACACACCTGGATACCACTTTTCCTAGATCATTAAGAGCTGCAATATAGTATGGCTGAAATTAATATTTTGACTTTCTTGATGGCTCTTTGTGTTACACTCTGGAGACAATGTTCTTTCCCCACATATTATAATGTACTTTACTTAAAATTATGCCCTCATGTGTATGCAAAACAGTGACATATGTCTCATGCATTATTCACGTATGGCATGGCATACTGTAAGTGCATACAGTATGATGCATTGGCCATTGTATTCACCTGACATACTGTACAGTATATGTCTATAGAGCACCTCTAGAATCACTCAATTGGTATGTGAATTGAGTGGATCTGTAACCATGAAAGATCAAAGTTGTTCTTTAAAAAAGTGAACCTCAATTTGAACATTAATGTGTTATGAATGTACCAGTATTATATACAGACCGTTGTTTCTGCCTACAACTTTAGTCAAATGTGATGCTAAACTAATCTGTTGCATTTTAATGCCTCTCAGTATATAGAGCATGCTGTTTATGTTTTTGTAGAGATTTTTTGTTCAGTTCTGCTGTACAGAATAAGAGATGATCTATCAGATCCTGTGCATGCATAGAATCTGCTTAAGGTTTTTGTCATGGATATTCTATATTCACTTAATATGCGTTGCACACTAATTAAGTGAGGCCCAGGAGTACTCAATGGTTTTCTCTGGAGAAATTGCTGCTCTTTTCTTCCCTCCTTCTTTTTTCCTGACCCTCATGGAATTCAGTTAAAATTGAAGTAAAAAAGTCCTTTTGAAAAATAGTTTACATATCAAAAATGGCATAAAAGATCATTATAGCTCTGTACTGCTGTATATATACAGTATATAGTTAAATATACCCTATAGTGCTCCAAAGCAACGCACACAAAATCGTGATCCATATGTCTAATGTGAATGGGCATTGGTTACTGTTTAAACTTAAATCACTCGTGTGTAGCAGAAAGGAAAGTATTTTGAAAGTACTATCAAATTTTATGTCTGATGAAAAATTATATTGCTTAATAAATGAAACGTTTTTTTTAAATTATTTTAAGTAGTGTTGGATGTGTAGCAGTTTTAATTTTAACTTGGACTGTTACCTCACCACATTATTGCAACATTATACTTTTCAGAATTCTGCTTAACATATTTTAATACTGTCAACGATCTACTGTAGCATGTTTTGAGTTGAGAAAAACACAACAGAAATTGAATACCACCATTCATAATGAAATGAATTCAGCTTTGAAAGTAGAATTACAGTAGTTTTATGTTGCTGTTTTTAATCTTTTGTTTGTTTTCCTTCTCTTTCCATAGCTCCCAGAGATGTAAATCCTCCCAAAGCTGACCCCTATCCTACTAATTTGTCTCTCTTCTGGGGTATTCCACACCATCCCAATGGAATTATTACTGAGTATATTTTATATAAGGATGGCAGTCTTATCTATAGAGGCAACCAGACCATGTTTAAAGTAACCAGTAAGTACTCTGTATTTGTTTAGATCATCATGCGTCAACTGACTCAAAAAGCTTTTAAAAACTGAAGCCACTAACTTTATGCATCTGTGTGTGAGGGAGAGAAAGCATTCATGTGGCCATTGTCATAGGGTGTAGTAGAGCATCTGATACAGTAAAAGGTGTAAAGCCTAAAAAACACAGAATTAGCATTTGAAAGCAAAGGGGGTTCCCAGACCTTAACATCCATAATCTCTTCTGAAAATAAGTGCAGAATAACACAACAGCTCAATGCAGCTACTTTATTCAAGATTAAATAATATGTCCAGTACTTTCCTTTTTCAATTTCGTGAAGATTAGAATAGCAGTTTGTATAAGTTGTAGTTGGAATTGTAGCCATATACAAAAGATGCAACTTTAACAATTATGCAATTGATGCTAAGATAAATTTCTTTTGGTTTTACAGAAATTATAATTTTGAAAAAAATATCTATAGGAAAATGTACTTTCTCCATTTCTTAAAACATCGTCAACAAAAATAAACCATCATCTAACAAGTACTAAGCTAAAATGATTAATTACCAAAAATAGCAATTATATAGTTTCCCCCAGATTTATTCACACCCCTGATGGAAAAATAAAAAACCATCATATAACATAAGGATTTCTATTACAAACAACGAATGTATGATTCGATTGAAATTTGGAGATTGAGCTGAGCAGTCAAAAACATTTATTTTGTGTGCATGTTACTACATTTTCTTTGTGGAATGTATGCTTTGGATTATTTTCACACAGTAGTATCCATTTTCAGGTAAGCCTGAGCTTTGCAGAGGGCACCAGGATTTTGGCCAAAAAACAAGAGCCCCAGGACCTGAAATGTAAAACAACCCAAATACATAATATAGCCTTGCTATATTTCAAAACATGAGTTCTTTCTCAACATAATCTTAACTCTTTTACAGTATGCCAAACATAACAACATAGCAAATATTGTTGATATAAAGAAGTAATGTAGATATCCTGTTAGTATGTGTTCTGTGTTTGCAGTAATTAAAAGCAACACGTAGAATACTGTACAATTTAAACATTAAGAGCCTTGATGCTGTACAGAAGGATTTAAGGAGTGTAAGTGTTGCGCTTATGTGTATAGTGGTTAACTGAGAGAATGCAGTCTGTTTAAAGAGGAGAGACTTCAGCTGGTGCTAAAATGATGTATTAATCTGTCAACAAAAGCTTTTTTCCAAAAGAAAACTTTCGGTGATCCTCCAACAGACCCACTGATTATATTTCAAACATATAGTGCAGTCTGTAAGCATTCGGACAGTGACACAATTTTAGTCCCATGAAATGGGGGGACTATGTATTAAAAGGGCTGTGATTCCTATATGGTTCACTCAATATAGACGTAATTGTGCTGGACGATGTGCTGGAGTACAGAGCCAAAAAAGCAAAAATTGTGTCACTGTCCAAATACTTATGGAATGCACTGTAATTTGTGTTTTCCATAAGAGGTTTAAATGAATAAAGACATTTAAAGGAATAAATAATTAGCCACCAAAAAAATGGTCAGATGTGTTACTTGTATTGTCAGAAAAAGCAAAATATTTTTCTCCTTTTATTTTATTTAGAAAATTGCAATGATCATATTGTCAAATAAACAAGATTTATTTGATTATCATGGATAAAAAACAGAATTAATTAAGGCATCTGCCAGCAGCACCGTGCAGCTCACAACTGGAAACCCACTGAGGTATGAGCCTGGTCAGTACCTGGATGAGAGACCTCCTGGGAAAAATTAAGGTTGCTACTGGAAGAGGTGTTAGTGGGACTAGCAGAGGGCGTTCACCCTGCAGTCTGTGTGGGTCCTAATGCCCCAGTATAGTGGCTGGGACACTGTAATGTAAAAAGGCGCCGTCCTTCAGATGAGATGTAAAACTGAGGGCCTGACTCTCAGTGGTCATTAAAAATTCAAGGGCATTTCTCAAAAAGAATAGGGGTGTAACCTCGGTCTCCTGGCCAAATTTCCCATTTTCCTTTATGAATTGGCTTCATCACTCTGTTCTCTATCACTAGCTGGTGTGTGGTGAGTGTACTGTTGCACTATGGCAGCCATTACCTGTAAAGCACTTTGAGTGGAGTGTCCAGGAAAGCACTATATAAATGTAAGCAATTATTTATTATTATTAAATGGTCACAACCCAAATGCCTTCAATTGAGCACATATACTGTACCAAGGCTGTCCAGTTGCACTCACACACATATACAGTATATACTGTATATACTAGTTAGGCACAAATAAGAGTACTATTCTGAATTGTACTTTAATTTATTTTTAACAACACAACTCAAATACTGTAAGCAAACGCGTCTCCAAGACAGCAGGGGAGTTCCAGGGCAAACATAGGTTTTGTGTAAGTGCTTTATACAGTGATCATAACAAGATCAGTAAGCCTAAGGCCTGGTAGATGGTACTTTACCACTTGAGGACCAAACCCAGAGATGAAGGAGATATAGTTGAGAATGTCACAGTGTGCTACCTGTGTGAGGCAGAAATTCTTACACAAAAAAGGAGCAACAATCTAGATCTCAGATCTCTTGCCTGTACATAGGCTCAATGTTACTGTTAATGTGAAAGAGAATGTGTAGGGTGTTTATAAAGATTTTTTAAAGTATGAAATAAGTGGCCTTTAAGTTTTACCCCATTCAGCAGAAATGCCCATATGAGAAAATCTCTTTAAGCAATCCGTTTCTTCTGTAAAATAAGATCAATGGAATTCTTCCAACAATAGCAAGAAATCAATATGAAAACAGCACATCATTCATAGGCAATATTGAAAATTATAGCTTGTTTGACAGTAATCGGTGGGGTTTCCATGCACTGAGATGTAATTTCTTGTAACACATCACCAGATAATGCTTGTTGATCTATTTCTGAGGAGTCTTATAGCGATCTGTTGTTCTTGTCAGCACTCCCTAGTGTTTGATTTTATGCAAATACAATAATCCAGGCAACGGTAGAGTTGATTTTTGTTCTGGGTATGATGGAATACAAATGTCACCAGCGATGGCACAGAAGAGTGTCAAGTGCACTTCACAGGAGTTCTGCAGTTTGTGGAACTAGTATACACTAGACAAATGGAAAAATCAAATATTTTAAAAACAAATATTGAAGTCTGAATTTTTTAATTAAAATTAGGGTCCCACATAACCTGCACTAAATAATTATATTCTGTCAGTGTCTACAATGTTTGAGGACTAAATTTACAGTGAAGTGAAGACTGATTTACACTCTGGGGTGCTTTACAGAAAGAGGTAATTTCTCTATGAGAGTTTCAGTTTCATTAAAGCTAGTGAAAATTTAAACATTCCTGTAAATTTGCTTATTGTGTTGTTATTCAACTCCTGAACATTTCAGTTTAGTCTTCTACTTCGAGTTTGCCCCAGAACAAAAGATCCAGGGCTGAGAGTGGATTCAGCAAGACAGAAAGGTGTCTACTTGTTTTCATCAACATGCCATTAAAACTGTAATGAAGCATCATTAAGTTATCTATATTCCTTTTCTAAAGTAATGCTATGTCTATTAATAACAAAAGTAACTGAAGTACTTTTGCAGCATAACTTAATAAAGATCTCTGTATTCTTTTTTATAAAGTCTGGAAAATATCAAGATTTCCATGTGTTAAAAATAAATTACATTGGACCATAGATTACGTCTTTGTTGGAAAAATAGCACCTGAATCCAATGCTTTATTTTCTGTGATTCATCATTGCTTAAGAAGGTTATCACAGGCAAGAAAAATAAAACTGAACTTGTCTGTGATTAAAATCAGAACAGGACAATAACTGCCGCAAATTAGAGGTACTGTATCCAACTCCAGTGCATGGCCACAATATCTGCTGGTTTTCACTCTTGCTCAGCTCTTATCAACCTAGGTGTACTAATTATTGGAAAAATCAGAGACGTTTAACATCTTTTTCAGCTCTTATGCTGTTGCACATTACTACTGAGACTTACAGTATAAAACATGCTAGACTACATCAGTCCAAAACTAGAGTTGGGCACTCTTGATGTAAACACCCAAACTATAACTAAATATGGCTTTTCCTTTTTAATATAATTTTTTTGTTTACCCCCTTTCTCCTATTTTACAGACTTTCATCTTTCATCTTGTTGTGTTCATACCATATACTGTACACATTTTAGGACTCTCAGGTATACCTTGCAATCTTGCTGAAAGATGTACAGTATAATGGGCTTATAAATTATAAACAAATATAAAAAAATAATGTCAGTCACCACCATAGTATACTGTATACACCTTAAATCATCAGAACAACTAGATATAGTTCCCTGGGTGTCTCCAGAAAAGATTGCTGAAAAGTGACAGAAACAACCCTTCTTTTGTTAAAACAATCTTGAACACATGAAGATTTGAACACACCTGTCGTCTTTCTGCTGTGTCCTGTGTTTCATTGTCTCAGTCAAAATGTGGTTTCTCATGGCAAGGCTCTTCTTCTTAAGCAGTGTATTCCACTCTGAAATATATTTTTTTTCATGTTTCAAAACACTCTTCCTTCTGCCTGTTTCTTTCCTAAACTGGGCTCTCAACAACTAAGTCTAATAACCACTTATTTATTTGAGAGAGGGGCACAGGTCCCAGCAAAAATCAATTATCAATAAAAAATAGACTCACTCCCTGCACCAAAAACATCTGAACGTGACAATGCCAAAATTATAAAAATCAAGACATTTTTTATGTAATCATTACTGGCAGTCAATTAAAAGCATGCTTAGTAGTTCACTAAAATGATTAAAGACAATAACATACTGTACATGTTTAAGAGCTGTGCAAGTGTTCTTAAATTAAAAAAATACTGACATGCTTTCTTAAATTACTTTTGTATGTGTTCATGTGACTAAAAATTTGATTAAACAGTATACTGGTATATAGAAAAGGGAACGTAAAGACCCATCAAATTAATATTCATTGTATATAAAATCATAGTAAGACCAATAAAGTGTAATTCTGAGGTAACTGCTATTAATATCAACAGTCTAGTGTTCTATAAAGACATAACAGTGTATTTTTAAGTGGAGAATTTTCTCTTAGCTTTCCAAGTTCACAAGTTTAATATTTGTCATCAAATGCATGAAATAAAAAAGGCAAAACTATTTATGATCCAACTAAACATCATTGTGACATTTTTATGAATTTTCATATCCTCCTTGGAAATAAAAAAAAACTTAAAAACTGGATTTAAGTTTCACAGTACCAAAAAGCTTACTTATCCTGTCAAAATTCATTGTTATTTCTTACAATATTTTAAACTACAGAACACATTTAATATATTTTTTAATAAAATGCACTGTGAAGACGTTAGTAACCTTTTTACATAGCTTAAGAAATGTTTTTTTTTGTTTTGGTAGAGGTTATTTTCTAACCCAATCATTACAATTTCTTTCAAGAAATCTTAATACAGTTCAGCTCCCATTAGGTCTCCTAAGTAGTTCAAGACATCTACGTGCCAAAGTTTGGAGATTTTGAAATATGTCATTAGGGCTCTGTGACGATGATTCCTCAAAGTATGTAATTTGTTGTTAGTAGGTGGAGTTGGGTGGGTTCAAAATTACATTCACCTGGCATACCACACCTGAAGCTTGCCAGGTGTACTGTATGTGGCCTTGCAGTGTTATTTGTGAGTGATGTCATCTCTCCATTGACTAATTGTAGGTTATCTGGTGGACTTTCTGGTATGACAGCTGGACTTTCAATACTGGCCTCAGAAAGAAACTGCTCATGATATAGCGAATTCATAAACACATCAACCAGTTAACTTTTGAAACTGTGAAAGTCTTGATATTTGTTGTTAAAACTCTTTGAATTGTGCATACAAAGAAGAGATTAAACTAATCTATTAAATGTGAATCAAGTGGCATTTAAGAAACAAATTGAGTTAGAATGTCACAAGAAGCCATAGTTCTTCATTAGAGCACTTCAGATCATTACAGTGACAAGCATGACACTTTACGACAGGACAGGACAGGTGTAACAACGCTGGCCCATTACAGATGGCTTGGCGTGGCACAACTTTGTAGCCTTCGTAAACTAGAACATGCAGATGTGATAGCCTCTATAAAAGGAATGATATTATAGATACCAACTTGTAATTGCCCAAGAACACTTGGACGATTAAGTGCATACACACTTTAGGAATCCTTTATCCATCATTTGGTTTAACATTATTTTGTTGAACATCTCATACCCCAATAATATGCGACTTTGCATTGCATTCACTATTTTTTGAAGCAGTATATATATTTTATTTTCATGTCAAGCTTTACTGCTTCAGTACTGAATTCACTGCCATATTTTTTCTGGAATATGTGCTTATCTTTAAAAATGTTTAAAGAATGCCTAGAAACCAAATTTCATTTCTGTTGGTCTGTAATAGAAATCACAATGATTCTACTTCTTTTTTCTAAATCTTTTGGCATTCTTTCTCTTATGTTTCCTGTTAAGGGAAAGAATGGTCTTTTAGGTTTGTTGACCTTTGATGACGAACATCTAAGGATATGGCTGGTTGCCATCCTGATGACTTGGGAGGGAAGAGGAGTGGGATCTGGGGATCTCCACTCACTGTGTTATGGCTACATAATCTTGCTGTACACTGTGGGCAAGTTGTTAAAAATTGTTTAAAAAATGTTTAAAAATAATAATAATAATTAATAATTACTTACACTTATATAGCGCTTTTCTGGACACTCCACTCAAAGCGCTTTACAGGTAATGGAGACTCCCCTCCACCACCACCAATGTGCAGCATCCACCTGGATGATGCGACGACAGCCATAGTGCACCAGAACGCTCACCACACATCAGCTATTAGTGGGTAGGAGAGCAGAGTAATGAAGCCAATTTATAGATGGGGATTATTAGGAGGCCATGATTGGTAAGGGCCAATGGGAAATTTGGCCAGGACGCCGGGGTTACACCCCTACTCTTCTCGAGAAACGCCCTGGGATTTTTAATGACCACAGAGAGTCAGGACCTCGGTTTTACATCTCATCCGAAGGACGGCGCCTGTTTACAGTATAGTGTCCCCGTTACTATACTGGGGCATTAGGACCCACATATGGACCGCAGGGTGAGCACCCCCTGGTGGCCCCACTAACACCTCTTCCAGCAGCAACCTTAGTTTTTCCCAGGAGGTCTCCCATCCAGGTACTGACCAGCTCACACCTGCTTAGCTTCAGTGGGTTCAAAAAGGTACTGAGCACATCATGAATACTTTATGTTATGTTTTGGCTACGTTTTGACGTCGATAGATTGTTGAAGTGTGCAAAATATCATAAAAGAATATCGGAATTTTAAAGTTGAGTGTATTTATGAGAAAACTGTTTTAAAAAGTTAAAAAAGAAACAGTCAATTGAGAACAGTGACTGATACAAAGTAAATCAACAAAGTAAAAAAATTGGTTTTGTGATATGAGAAATGAAATTCCTTCAAGCTGGTTAGAATGATTCAGTACATACACTATGATAGCGACACAGTTCTTCTTGTTGTAGGTCTGTATTTTATTATTCTGAGCTGAAAATTCATAATGGTTAGGGAACATTCTAAATATGACAATAATTAGAAAATAATAAGTATATAAATGAGAATAAGCAGACTATATATTGGCAATTTATTAAGGTTAGCATACAAAATTCATTTCAAAATATGTTTTCTGATTAACCTGGAGCTGCTCTTCACAGAGGTTTGTTCATCTCCGCTCTGAGTCACAGGATCCTTGTCAATAAATTGATTTCTGTCTATAAATATTTTAATAAAAACAAGAAGCTAAGCTAAAATAAATAAAAAGAGAAATTGTATAGGAATTCAACAAATTGTGTTCAGGTACAGTATCTTTAATGATTCTATGTAAGTTTTATAGCTTGTGGTAGTTGCTTTCTTTTCCCTAGAAAACCGATGTAATAATTTGTGGCACTGGAATGTCAGCTCAGGAACTGAATCTTTCACAGCATTCAGTGTCTAGCATGGTATAAATCTGCTGTGGAGCCTTCTTGTGTATTTATTTTTTTATTCATTTTATGATGATAGCCGATGTCAGTGGTAATTACTACACCAGATCTACTTTCATAAAAATGAACAAAACGGCTTCTGTTTGACTTCTCGGGCAGAGATTAATAGCACTGACTGATGGCGATTTTATGGGACAGCAATCTCTATAAAGATTTTTGATAAAATAACGTGTTTTTCTGAAATGAGGCTGACAGTATAAATCTAGAACCATAAAAGTAGGGCATTTGCAGAATGAAAGAGAATCAGATTTTAAATTACACCACAGAATCAACCTCACGTAATTCAGGATTTAGAAATATAAAGTTGGCTCATTTTGCTAGCATCTTGTTTTGTTTTTTTGTTTTTTTACACTTATCAGATTATCCTAAAACAACCTGATAACTCTTTACTAAGTTCTGAATGTGTTATTTTTTTGTCTAAGTGAAAAGTGTGTAAAATTATTTTTCAACATGTAAAAAAAATAACAATTGTATATAAATCTTAGATGCAATGAAGAAGGGGACTTTCAATTGAGGGTACAAATAATACTGAACAGCTTTTCAATTAAAATAGTAGAGAGAAATGCATGTTTCAACCTTATCTAAACCAGGTTTACATTTTAAAAAATCAGGCCAACTCTTATTCCTCATATTACTTAAAAATAGTCAGTTAAAATGTGAATAAAAAAACCAATGAAAAATGTGTGGTCAAACAATGACAAGTTTATAGCTTGGGTAGGTAGCTGTATAAGCATGTGTAGGCTGCAAAGGAACAAGTAAAAGTTTATTCCATGCTGAAAAGAGAAGAAAAGAAACACAACGATTCAGCTATGGAGCCTTCTTCGGGCCTTCTTCTTCACACCCAAAAAAGGCTTCAGCATGAAATAAACCTTTACTTGTTCCAATACAGTTATATGTTTAAAGAAAAAAACTGAACATTTTATACCAATGGGTGTGATAAGAAAACACTGTTCCTGTAGGAAAACATGTCCTATTATTTACTATTGATTCTAAAACAAAAAATTGAACTTGACCAAAAATTGAGTTCAACACATTTTGCGCTTTTACAATGTCAACTCCTATCAAACACTTATTGACTGCCTTTTTCTGCAACTAAAACTACTTGTTTTAACCATAGTATAATGCTTTTGTCTATTCCATTCATTATATATACTGATGGAAAAAAGAAACGTAACATTTTCTGGAATGAGAATACTATAGTAATAGCTTATGTAGTTTCACAAAAAGTTGTCAATTTGTTTTAAGCCCTCTGACCAGCAATACAGGTTGTGCAGTGAGGCATTGCAACTTGCCAATCACACAAAAGCTCGTTAGGTGCACTTTTACCCAACGAGATCCAGGTGGAACAATGCCTGATCAGGTCACCTTTAAAAAGGACTTGATTCAAAGCTTAGGTCACTGCAAGAAAAAGGCCACACTTAGCCAGCTTTCTCTGCATTACATAATGCCTCGAATGTCACCAGAAGCAAAGGAGAGGGCCATTGGCAGGCATGTCATGTGCAACCATTGCCAGACACTATGGAGTAAGCTGCTCCACTGTGTCCCAGCTGCAGAGAAGGTTTCAGCAGACCGGCAGGACAGATGACCATCCAAGATCCAGTGGCCCTCGAGTGACCACACCAGAGCAGGACTGACACATCAGACTGGTCAATCTGAGAGATCGTTTCAAATCTGCCACCTGTACTGCTGCAGAAACTGCCGGCAGACACAATCCCTACATCAGTGACAGGACAGTGAGGCTCCATGCTGCTGGCCTTAGAGCAAGGCAACCTGTCAGAGGCCCTCTACTCACACCTCCTAGATGTCACACCCGACTGGCTTGGGCCAGACAGAGGCTGCGATGGACTCGTCAGCAGTGGCATCAGGTCCTCTTCACAGATGAGTCACTCTTCAGCTTGTTCCACGCAGGGCCAGAGTATGGAGGAGGAGGTGTTACGTTTCTTTTTTCCATCGGTATATTTTATTCATCTGAACTATGTTTAAATGTGCACTAAATATTAGGTGTACAACTTTTTTCTGGGGAAATCGACACCATTATTTTAAACCATTTTTTTAGAGATGTGGGCAAATGCAATCAGGTTATTTTAAACTATTCTGCCAACATCAAAAACTGATCCTTGACATTGATCATTTTTTGAGGGAGCAGATCATGGACCTTAATTTAATTATTCAGTTTGTTTTGAACATTGTTTTGAACATTTTTTATAAATTGTATTATAATGCATTCTTATTTAAAATAATATTTTCATATCAGCATGTGTAATGAGTGCTTTGTATTTTATTATGGCAATAGTTGTCTTTTTCCACCAGGACTGGGTGTGTACACTCCTCACACATTTGTACTGACAGCCTGCACCATCGCTGGCTGCTCCAACAGCTCCCAGGTCACCCTATTCACAGGGCAGTTGCCACCAACCCATGTGGATGAGCCCATTCTCACTGTTCTGGACTCCCGGAGCATACATGTGCGGTGAGTCTTTGCCGAACTCCAGGCACCTTACATACAGAATGTATAAAAATCCACAGAGGAGTGAAGTCAGTTACTTTGGAAGAAGTTGACAGAAAATGTGATTAATTGTGATTAAAAGATATCAAACTGATTAGCTTTACAGAATTTGCTAACCTGGCATTAGATTTTTCGTCAAGCTAAAAAGTACATACTCCACCCTCATTAAAGCACTGTCCTTGGGACGTCATGGTCCTTCTGTGTGCTATAACGAGTCATTTGGTATAATGAAGGTGGTTTTGCTCAGCTTTTATCATTTATTTTATCAAAGTCTCATAATGAGGCAGAGGATATACTGTAGGTTTTATGTTGACACCTTTGTTTCAATTCCACAGGTATTCAGATCTTTCCATTGCCGTTTCTATGCAGTTTAATTATAGACATGGTTTAGTCAGGAATACAGTGATGGGGAACTGGTACTTTTTTTCTCACTTAATATCTAGATTATTTTATTAGAATATGTGATCGCAATTATTCTAATTACTGCAGCCCACATCAATGTCATAGGTCTAGACAAAATTAGCATTAAAAAACATACCTGATTGAGCATCAGACAGGGTTTCAAATTAGGTGATGCTTAAAAGAGCCAGTAAGGAACACACAGACCTTTGACAAAATAGCAGCCACATTCAATTGAACAGAATTTTTTTCAACAATTATTTTGAAATATGATTAAAAAAAATATAACAAAATATTTCGGAAATGAATGTATTGTCTAAAATATACATTTATACTGGGCTATTTGAGAATCTTTTTGAAAATCTAACACATTGTGAATGTAGAAATTTTATTGAAATACGTACTGTATACTGTATAGTTTCAATATTTTTTGTGTACCAAGTTAAAGTACAAAAAAGGTAAAACAACATAACACTTTAAAAACAAATGTTTCTGTGACAAAATGTATATTGATCGACAATTAAAATGCACCAGTCTTCAATATTTTTTGTCCACATAATATCACATCAGTATGTAGTGTAGCACCTTGATTAAAACTGCACTATAAATTCATAAATTAAAATGTGAAGAAATGACCTTTTTAAAAAAAAAACATTTAATACACAACATGAAATACCAGAGTACCACCATACAAAATTAGCAACAAAATTCTTATAATATATTAATTATAACACAGTTCTTAGATTCAGGCTTTCTGTGACACACTGCTTAAACACAATGTACACATAATTCAAATTTTGAGCTTAATTTAAACACAGCAGTACACAACACAACATTCTAAAAGCAATCTGAAGTATACTGGTGCTCTCTCAACTCCTTTTTGTTTGCTGTATTTGGCAATATAATAATAATGACTTTCTCTACTCTCACCGTTAATAAAACAATATTAATAAGGTACTGTATTAAAATAAGTATTTTAAAAAAGAGACAAGACCCTTGGGCAAAGAGCCCTCTCGTTAGGGATGTGATTAGGGTCAAACTGTATTGGTTATCTTACATATATTAAATTATATTGTGTTGAGCTATTTTGATGACGTTCACTGTATCAGATTTAGTATAAGCAAATCCAATCTGCTTGCTGTGTAATAAATGTGTTTCTGTCAACATGTAAAATAACCTATTATGTGATTTGAAGGTGCATCACACATTTTTTTTTTTACAAAGTAAATTATTATTGACTGATCCCAACCTACCCACACCAGCTTTCAACCAATTGTGGGCTTGTGCTTGAGACATGCTCTTTATACTCAGCTAGTGATATGTCCCAGGCTTAAACCTGTGACAATTGCAACATAGAGCTCAGCCTATACTTGGGCAAGTGCCTTTACCAGAAGCCTTCCCACTCTGACTTGGGAGGCCCTAAAAGCATCCAACTTTATAGCCCAGAATGGTGCCCTCTTCAGGTCCATTCAGAGGTCCAATATACTACCATTTATTATTATTGCTGCTTTATATCTTAGCACCATGATCATGAAACACTGCAGCAAAACAGTATTTTAAATATACATTAAATCAGAGCTGTGCTCATTTTAAGAAATCTATAACAGGGCAATCATGTATGAGTTAAGTCACCAGGGGGCAGCATAAAAACACTTCAGAAATAGGGAGAAAATGCAGTAACTAAATGCAGATGAGGTATTGTAATTAGGGGATTGGCATCAATTGTTGAAAGCTGGTTTTCCCTACATAAAGGTTAAGTGGGTAAACAGAAGTTGTCTACCCATGTTTGGGTTATAACCTCAATGTCAGCAAGAAGCAGAGTCAAAACATAAGTGAAACGAACGATTGAAAAATTAACGCATGTCCCAGATGGGATTTTGTATTCAATACTGAGTCTTGTCATGTGGTGAGAATCTTGATTATTAGGTTATTGAGAGCAGGGGATCACTCTTGAAACGTAACAGCCTCAGCTGTTGCTTCGTCAGCCCGCTGTTAAGGCAATTAAGATAGTAGAGTGGGTCTGGCCAAACAGGATC
Organism: Atractosteus spatula; assembly: GCF_055471065.1. Classification (NCBI taxonomy): domain Eukaryota; kingdom Metazoa; phylum Chordata; class Actinopteri; order Semionotiformes; family Lepisosteidae; genus Atractosteus; species Atractosteus spatula. The sequence continues at coordinate 16,860,623 of NC_142707.1, forward strand.
AACCGAGTTGAGTCGACTGCTACTAATTCATAAGGGATGATAAGTTCATAGGCGTGCAAGTGACAGGCTAGTTTCAGGTAAAAAGGTTAGAAGGAACAAAGCTGGTCTGGTTTGCACTAAATCCCAGTTCTAAAATGGGGAGTAATGTGTACAGATCCTCAACACACAGTTAGCAAATAAAGGGGATTGGTCAATACATCACAGCCATTTAGTATCATTTCTGAATTGCATTAACTTTCCATGCTCAAATAAATATCCCACTTTTGTTGGCATCTTTGTTTCATCACATTCATACAGTCCTCTCTGTCACCAAGAGTTTTTTAAACTAATATTTGAATTATCTTAAATGAGGAAGAGAATTTCAGCCATTTTATTGCCTGACAGTAGTGTCATGGAAGCCGGAGGCTAGCCGTGGAAAGACCGAGACCGGGACAGGAAGACCCTATGCGTAGTGGCAGGGGTTTGCTCCGGGCTCGAGGTATTGGGTGGAGTCGAGGAAAAGAGACGAGAGCCCTCGGGCAGCGGACATGGGGCGACCTGGTGAGGCTAGTCTCACGACATCCGATTCCAATGCCGAGCGAGGTGGATAGGGAGACCCGGAAATATATAGCCCCAAGCAAAGACACACCGGAAGAACAAGTAAAGCACAGAGAAACTAGGAACAGGACAGAGAAGGAGCACCCTCTACATCTAGAGGGCGCTCCTCTAGATGACAAGTAGGATGTATGCGTTGGCTATCCACAGAATTATTTAAGGTAGTGACACATGAACCTAAATGGGACTTCAATACAAATTAATAAAAAAGTTTTTTGCTCTAGAGAATTTGAAATATTTAAGTAAACCAAACATAATTTGGCGTAGCCTGTATACGATACACTGTATATATATATACTTATAGCATTTTTGTTTAATGTCATTCTTGTTTTCAGGTTTCAATAATAAAACAAATAACTTCTATTTTTTTAATATATAACGATCAGTTTATGAATGAGTCAAACCTTATCACATACACGACAGTAACAAAAAATGCACATTTAGCACAACCAACATAAATGTGCTCCTAAGATTGAGGACTACATTACCTTTAGATTACTACAACACATTTCCAGAAAAAGTCTGCCCCAGGCACTTTTGGTGTGGTTGGTCTAATGCATGGCTCCCAAGGGCAGGCACCTCCACTTGTCCTAAGTGATTGCACTGGGTTTGTCTCCAGGAAGCGGCCAATGAAAGCTTTCTCTTGCTGAACTGTAGCAGTCTTCCAGTCTTGCTATTAGTCATGGGGCTTGGTGGTCTGTTGTCAGCTGAGATAAAGAATGGGTGCTGTTGTTTTAGAGCATCCTGAGGTCTTCAGTGGATGTTTCAATAACTACTTTGGCCAGCAGTGCCATTTGTCTGTGGATTTAACACAATGCACCCCATTACCAAACATTTTCTCTAAAGGATTTTTTTTGTGTGTTGGCCATTCATTCACATAAAGCCTAGCAAACTAAAAATCGTTAACTGGTGGTAATAATGGTAGCAAATATTAAATATTAAGTAGTAGAAAACATATTTTCAATGTAATACTTAGATGAGAGAAAATAGATGCTAATCACTGCTCCCTCTTTATACCAACATGTAAGAAAAGTGGTTTTAGTTTTTAATGTTTAAAATAAATCCCAATGTATTTTATAGTACTACCCCAGGATTTCTTGAATATTGTAGTCCTATTTTATATACTATAATGTAAAATACACTAAAATATTACTGTAATTTTGTAATATTTTAATAGTCTTTGCAAACAGACCTTACCATTGTATTTTCTGATATAAAAAAACAGTTTTTCTATAAAAACGAAGAGCTACAGTATGTTTTAACATACAGTACTTTAAAGGAAGACATTTTAATGGTTCCTTATTTAACTGTTGTGACCTACTTTGTCAAGAACACATTTAGAATATGTGGGTTTTATGTTTAGATACAAAAATTGCTCTTGTATTACATATCAGTGGGATTGTGTTGCCATCCAGTTATGTGATTATTAATTGTCTTTAAGTTATGTTGATGTTCATATTAATTGTTTTGTTATGAGTAGAGATTTCAGGTTAAGTGAGGTGCTGGTAGTAGCAAGTCAAATTAGAAATATATTGGTAGAGAGTGATTCATAAAGAATAATTGGCAGTGTGCATGAGTGGCATTATAATAGGGATGATACAATATGGGAAGACAGTGGATTTAATGGGAATGGAACCTCAACATGTTTATCAGATAATATGCAATACACTGTATATTCTGCTTATATATTAGTCATTCCATGTAATCTTAACAAAATCCAGGAAAACTCCCACACCTAGATTTTTATCATTTTATATTTTTTGTAGCGTAAAATATAAGACAAGTATGAAACTAGATAAAAAATGTACAGTAACACCAACTATTAATATTTGCTGAGATACAAATCATATTTTTTGTAAAATTATTGTCTTTACACCTTAGCACAAGAAGTAAACTTCTTTATCCTCCACTTTATGACCAGTTTTCAGAAAAGGAAGCATAGCAATGAAAATGAAAATACAGAAATTTTTAAATACAGTAACTTAGAGCTGTTATACGACTGGGAAGAACATATCACAGATGACCTTCTTAAATCCTTTTCAGCATGTCGAATATTCTCCTAGAGACATTTCCATTTTCTGACCTGCACGTAGGTGAAGCTCTCTGGCAGAGAATGGTCTATACAGGAACACAGGTCTCTTAAGTTATACATTCATAGCTATCCTAGTGCTTTAGCAATTTTTATGAAAGCCATTAAAGCATATTTTTCTCTGTTCCTCTCAAAGGAACTGTCCACCATCACTTAAGAACAATTGAATAAGGGCAAAATGCCATATGACAAAAACTAAAATAACATAACCATGTACACACTTCATTTTGCATCTCAGAACAATGACAAAGGTGATGCTATCCACGGTTTCTTAAAAGGTGTCAGCACTTTATTCAATGATCATATGAAATCACTTCAGAAATGCACACTGGGAATATATTTCTGAGCTCTCATCTGCAGCATACCAAGTGGGATACTAATATTGTATCATCAACTCTAAGGATTGGCTTTTGCGCTGAATTAAATTGTTGTACTTGTGTTACTATGCCTCCATTCTACTATCATCATACAGCAGCAATCCTTCTAAACATTCTTTATTCAATTATGGTAATTTCTTTCAATCTAAATGAGCATGTTAAACCTATATTCTTATACCTCTCCTGTGTATTAATGGTAAGGATTGCCTCTGATCTTTAGAAGTCATTTATTTAAAAGACATATATGACCCAATTTGTTTTATCACTGACTTTCATAACATCATTATCTACCAAGATCTCCTAATGGCACTCTTTTTCCAGAATGCTCATACGTATATTTTGAAACTCATCTTATTAATTGTTCTGTTCAGTGTTGGGAGAAATGGTTATTGCTTTATTCAGAAGGAAATTTCAATTTAAATATAAAAAATCAAATGATGCAGCTGTGGAAAAAAAAGAAGTGAATTGCAGTTCAGCATTATGTATGAAATCATTTTTTCCTCTGAGGGTCTAATTGTAGAAACTGTGCCTGTGTGAGCAATTGCCTTGTTAGCAGAATAGTAATAGCAGAAGGTTAAGGATCATACATGTTCAATACTGCTTTGTTATATTCTATTTGGCTTGTGAGAAAGGTTGCAAGATCCCAGACTTCAGGAGTTATGCACAAACAGTATCAGCAGAAACCTAGTGCACGTTCCCTTCTGCTACACAGTATACCGCATGACAGCTACAGGTTTATTGAAATAATACATTGGAAAAATTGCTCACAGAACAAGACCAAAAGAAAAAGAATTTTATAGTATAACTGCATATTAGTTTTTAGTCTGTTGTTTGAACGTCACACTACATTTTTACCTTCAGGTGTTCCAATAGTCTGTATTGTGATCAGAGCAGAAAATAAAAAATGCAATACTGGATAAAATCCAGTATTGCTCAGTTTGAAGTGCAGTCAAGATACACAAAATATTTTTTTCAGAGTATTTTTGAACCCACACACCTGCAGACTTTAGAACACACAGCTCACTTAGCTGCAAGTGTGATTGTACAGGCTGAAGCTTAATGAAATAAATTGACAGTAGACTTCAAAAGGCTTTGTTTTCGATGTCAGTAGAAGAGTTGGAGATTGAAAGGTTTTGAGCTTATTAAATGTGTGGTAATTAAAAAAAAACAAAAATAGAAGCCTTTGTTTGAAGTGGTTTTACTTGAAAATGTGATGTTTTGAGAGGAATTATTTTTAAAAAACGTTTGCTTTACACATTTTGTTTAATGCAGTTGAAGCATTGAATATGTAATTAAAGATTAAAACAGTGATTGAGTGTAGTGTTCCCAATTTCAAAAGAAATGTAGAGAAATTTCTTTTTAAAAAAGTAGGCTTTCATTTAACGTTCTTAAGATGGTATGCATTTTGATAGCACAGTATCCTTAGTTTCTCCAAATGGCTTTGAATATTACTGTTTGTAACATACTCATTTTAGCCTAACGAGAATTTTTTCTAAAAACATTTGATTAGAGACACATTTACAAGTACCATAGGTTTGCAAGGCAAAAAAAAATTGCTCAGAATTAAGGGATTGTGACTTTGAATTATCACAACTGGTGTAGGCACTATAAAGCAACAACAATCTCCGTACTCCATACTTTCACAGTCGATAACCACCAGCCCCATTTATTAGTCATAGGTTCCAGTCAAGAGGGCTGAGAGCTGCAACTCATACACACACATTACAAACTTCCATGTTGGATGGTAATCAATGAAGGTGATCTAAGGGATTGACTATGAATACAAACAATTCTACCCAGTCCTATATCAGTAGCTCCCCAAGGGCATGTGTTGAATAATTCATATTTTGTCCATGCAGTAACACCCTTAGACCACTAGGCTAGAATGAAACTGAAAGTTTCTTGTCCATCACCAACATGTCTATGTCACTCAAAATGGTAGTAGGAAACTTACTACTGATTGTTTATACAGTGTCATGAATACCAAGACAGTTTGGACAACAATTACTAAAATACTGTCCAAGAGTAATTTAATCCTTTTAAATCCCTCAGATAAGGATAACAAGGCTTAAGGAAGATAATACTAACATGTCATATATAAACATACAAACATTTCTAAACCCAATTCCATAAAAAAAATATTAACTTTGAAACATTTCCTCACTATTTGAAAAGTAATTTCATCCACAGACATAATTCCAAACTCTGCAATTTCTATTCCCTTACTGTAAATGTATATCTTATTTGAGAAACATAAGAACATACAAAAAGTTACAAATGAGAGGCCATTTGGCCCACCTCACTTGTTCTCTTGCTAGTAGCTAGGCAATGCAAGGAACTCATCCTGCCATTTCTTAAAAGACATTAGGCTGTCAGCTCAACAACATGGCTCAGCAGCTTGTTCCGATTCCCTTAATTCTCCCGCTGGATTCTTATGCACACATCACTTTAAATAAAATCAGCTATAAACCATTTACGATTCTGATGACATGGTGTGCTGGTCTTGATCGATCAAGACATATCACTGCGGTACATGCATCCAGGTTCTTTTTAAACAGAGATGTGCAATTGCTTTCAGAAGCAGTAAGGGATTAGACCACTCTTTTTGGACCCATTTGGTTTTTGAATCCACCATCCAATAATAGCATCCCCTGTCCTAATTTTAGTTAAACTGAAGCCATCCCATAAGAATATTATACTAATATTCCTAACATTTTCTGGCACTAAATCTGTGGTGTGCCTGATCTTTTTAAACCTTGGAATATTGTTCAATATGTGACTGCATTTCAGTTTCTTGGAAAAAAACATTACATAAAATTATGTAAATTATTTAGATTTTCTGTTTGTGTTATAATAAGTAAAAATGTTTGCATACATTATGAAGCAGGTGTATAAGGAACACAGATTAAGTCACAGATAGACTTAACACAAATTGTTCTTCAAATCTGACATAATTCAACAAAGTATATACAGTAGTTTCAGCCTATTGTTTTTACTACTTACATCTTGCTATTTAATCCGACAGTAAATGAAATTAAGTCTTGTGCATTACAAAGCTAACACAACATCTAATAAAAAGTTATTAATGCAATATTAATATGAGTATTTTGCAGTGTATTATTTTGCTTTATGTTTCTTTTACATGTTTATAGCAATACCTTTGAGTTCAACACATATTTCTAATAAAATATCATAACAAATGGAAGGTCTGATCAAAGTTAAAACAAATGTCTCTGGAAAATCTTTCTTTAAACATTATTAAAAATGGAAACAAATTACCATAAATATATAATAGCTTATTACAAAATGACTAAACATAGATGTTATCCTTTCTATTCTTTGTTTTATATACAGTACATTACTTTATTTCATATATTTGTTAAAAATCTCAAAATATAACTCTTTATTTCCTAGATGGCGAGCACCAATAGAAACCAATGGCATTCTGGAGTACTATACATTATACCTCTCTACAACAGAACAGAAATTCTCAGTGGTGTACAACAGCTCAGAACTCTTTGAAGATTACACTGTGCGCCACCTGTTCCCAGGCACCTGGTACTACTTTCAACTTGCTGTACGTATCATTAATATACTTTGTATTGTGTATCTCTAAGTCACCTCTGAAGGGTCTTACAGTATGTAGGTTGACACAGAAAACTAAACATGGTACACAGAAATAATGTGAGGATAAATAAAAAGTTTCATTATCTGTTGAAATCTGTATTTCCAAATTATTTTAATACTAACAATAATTAGCGATTTCTTGAACTGTTTGTTCTTCTGCATGTTTGATACGTTATTTTCATCCTGCACCTTATGTGCAGTGCATGCCCATTTTGTGTCTTTCACCTTAATGCTCACAAACACTGTCTCTGCCAGATGGATTAAAGATACTATAAATAAAATATTTTGATACCTCTTTGAACATGTCTGCTCTTTTGAAGGCATGCACTGGCGGAGGATGCAGGCTAAGTAGTCCTAGCATGGCCAGAACAGAGGAGAGCACACCTGAAAATGTCCCAGCCCCCAGTGTGCAGTCCTTCTCCTCTGATTCTTTCAACATTTCCTGGACAGAACCGAAGCAGCCCAATGGTAAGTGAACTCTTTTAGCCTCCAGTTCAACACATGATTAGTAAAGGTAAATTAATATTCTAAATGGCAGCTTATGCATGGTACTTAATTTTTAATGATCATTTTAGCACATAAAATCCTTCAGATAGCACCACTTTGTCTGCAGCTAAAAGACTGGGGTCTGAAGGATGTTTTTTTTTAAGTGGATAAAAAGTGCTCCCTTTTGACTGATGCTGTGAACTGCAGCTAGATGTTCCCACTGTCCATCACAACAGTGGGGATTGCTCTATCGGAAGTCTTTCCTTTTTTAATTTGAGCAGGCAAGGAAAATGAAAAGATTAAAGTTACATTATTGAGTGGAAAGACCTAAGTATTGTGCTGTTTTTTTTCCTCAGATATTTTTCATTCATATCTGAAACTGCAGTAAATTATTTTAATGAGTAGAATCATGGTGTAAAATACATTTTTTGAACGTTAACATTATAATAACAATGTTACCAACAGTCATCTCAGACTCGACATAGGTTAACTGTCAAATAACATTTAGTTTTTAGAAGAAGATTTATTATATGCAAAGTTTATATACAATACTAATAAACATTTAATATGGCATTTGTTTTCAATGTCATTTTTAGAGGTTGAAACACATTTACAGTAATGGTTCTGGTTTAATTAGACTGGAAATAGCTTTTCATTGATGGTCTGGAGATGCTTATGATGCTTCTTTTCACTTTCACTTTCTGATGAGAGCTTTGTTTTCTGTACGTTCAATGTGCTATAAATGTTTACACAACTCTACAACATAAGAATTGACTTTCCATTACTGGAAAAATAATTCAATTTACTCTGAGAAAACCTAGGTTAAAGTATTAATATTTTTCATGTTGCAAGTTCCTAATTAATCATATTACACTGCCAACCCATCAGCAAAATGAAAAATCAGAGGTCCAACAAAATCATCAGTTTTAGATTCTAGTTTGGTAGAACTATTTCAGCTTCATTACTTCTAGGTTAATTTTGTAATTAGTGGGTTTTTCAAAAGGGCGGGCATATTGTGGAATGCAGGAAGATTCAAAACTTACATACTATATTCTCTAAAGCAATGTGTTTGTATTTTGTTTATATTTTGTATAAATGTACAGTAAATATATACCTGCTGACTGAGATATTTAGTTAGTTGTTTAAGCATGTATTACTCAGTTGAGATGTCTAAATTATTTCTTATTGGGAATTTAGTTTTCCAAATGTACCTTTGTGTTGAATAGAATATGAACTACCCAGAATGTCACAAAACTTCCTGACTTTATCTGTCCTCATCTATATATCAATTTTATGTAACTAGCCTATTTCCATTTTTTTCTTTGTTCTGTGAGTGGCAATATAAAGGTTTGTTGGCCTTCTAAACCTGTAATTTATTTCTTTCTCTGTTCTCCTTATACTAAGAGCATGTATCTATACTTATTTTTGTCACGTGCAGGATCCGGTTTTGTATTCATGCATTAGCACATGGAAGTATATATTTCAAAATTGTATGTAGCAAATAATAAATAAGTTTTGGAAAGAAACTTTAAACCAAGACAATATTTAACAAGTATACATTTCCCATGGATAGTGAAGTAAATAACATCAAGCTAAAAAAATCATAATTTGTAATTGTTTAGGTCAATTCAAATAATCAAAATGAACAGAAGAACAGAAATAGGCTGAACTATAATCATAGCTGCACAAACTCTAGTAGTTTATCACCATCACCATTGACTTTTGTCCATTGAACCCTTACCCTCTCTCACAGCATATTTAATGTGCAGCACTATTTTTTTCTCTTTCTTGTCCAGCTTATGTTATTTTAGTGGGATTTGGTTTAGTTTATCTGCTTTTAGTCCTGTGTGTGATTTACCTTTAATACAAGCAGTTTATTTTCCTTTAAACTCTCTATAAAATTAGAAGTATTACTGTTCATCAACATCTAAGCCTCAGTGGACACCTGCAGGCATCATGCCACAAAATAAGCTGTCAGATATCAAAACAGATGTTAATCATTTGGAAACGTAGGTGATTCATGACTCCTTCTGTCTATAAATGTCCCTATGCTCTTATACGTACTTTAGGTGCTTTAAGCACCATGGATCTTCTGTACCAGGGTATTGTTATGAAATCAGAGCATACAGTACCTTTCATAAACAATATCTTACTTTTCTGTGCGATAGCTTACATTAATGTTTTCATCAAACAGAGTTGATGCTATAGTAGTTTTGTGACACATCATCAATAATTTTGAATAGCAGAAAATTAACTCTTGTTTAGTGTTAGGGTCTCAAGGATGAATATACCACATCACCTGTGGTTAGTTAAAGTTAGATTAAATTTAAATGAATTGTAATTGAACATTTCTTGGATCTTGATTCTTTCTTTTGGTGCTGAAACCTCTGATATATGCAAATGCATCAATGACTGCTGAAACACTTCCATGAGAAGTGCCATCTTCAGATTTTATAATATTTATCTTGATGCAATGAAAAACCAATAAGGTTTCAGCCTAGGCACTGATGTCATCCATGAACCTATGACACAGTGTCATTTTAATTCCCTAGCTCTATTCCTAAAAGGTTCATTCAACATGAGAAGGAGTTGAGCAACTGAGAAAATGGAGCTGCATGCTTCAAAAAGTTCTCTTTTAATACTATGTGCCACCTTTTTGGAGTTCCATTTCCCTGATTCAACATGAGCAACATCCAAAGATAACGTTGTAATGTGTCTGTGCCTCAATCTGCAAACTAAATGAACTAAGTAGACGTGCTTCTAAATTAATGTGCTTGAAGAAATGTTGTACTGTAGATCAGTAATGGGTTACATGTTACGGGCTTTCTGGGGGAACCTAATAAGAAAGTAAAAAACAATTAAAAGGGATATTTTAGCTTAAGAAGACCTTTAAACTTTCTGTCTAGAAACATGATTACAAATTGTTAAATGATAGTCTAGCAAAATTATATTGTCTAAGAATTTTTGTATTTTATGCTAATCATAATAATAAAAGTTAAATAAGAGTAACATATTTGTACATTCAAAAAAGGACACTTCCATCGAGAGTACCAGTATCTGTTAAATTGGGTTTTATTAATGCCATATAATTTATTATATATTAATTATAGAACAATATATCTTGTTTGCCACAGAGATGTAAGTTCCAGGTCTGCGTATCAAGCACACAGTTTCCTATTCTTCTCTGCAACATCCAAAACATAGGAATTTTGTCTTTAGTTCAGCAGTGAATACCGTGCATAGTACAGGATCAGATGACACACTGTAGGACACATTAGGACTGTGGCTCATCCAGGGGTGGAGGCTTTGTACCTGTTCAGAACAAAAACTGAATGGGGCACCAAACGAGACAAGAATACAATTATAATCAGCACAGTCTCTCTCTTGAGTGAACACTCTCTTAATTCTAAGAAATATTTGTTTTGAAAATCTTTTGGTAAAAAAAGAATGGACAAATCCCAGATGTTTTAAGATGATTGAAAATTCCTCTCTGGACGGAGATTTAAGGACCACAGTGGAAGACATGTCTGGGAAAATATGGATGTATGATAGCCCTAATAAAATGGGATTCTCATTTCAAATTCTAAATTGTATTTTACAATAACTAAATTATATTTGCTGGTAAATTATTTCTGCCTCCTTGTGGGTCACTGCATTTCTAGCCTAAATATAACCCTATTTTTATCATTAAAAAGCTGAATTGTATTTGCCATACTTATAAAGCCTTAGGAGCTGTTTACATGATTTATAGCACTCTATTCTAATGGAGAGCTTTAATAGTTTGCCTAGAACTAAACTGCCAGCTCACATTTTAAAATCTGTCTAAAAACAAGTGGGGTTAGTTTGTTACAACTGGCAAGTGTTTTTGGAAGTTGATGGGTATTGGTGCTGTGTTGTGTATACAATATCATAAAATTCTAGTGTGGATATTTTCTTTATTGAAATATTTTAAAAAGATCAGTCAAATGTTCTTTAAAGTAAAATGTATTAATAATAATTAAACTAATGTAATATAAAATATAGATCAATATGTGCCTTCTAAAACCAACTTTAAAAAACATATATAATTTTTCAATGTACTGTATGTGCTTATAGTGACTAAGAATGGTTGTTGCTTACATTAAAACAGCCAATAGTTAATTAAGGTTTCAAAGTATCCCTCCTAAAATGTGTATTTGAATAACTAAGACACAAAACACAAATCTGACATTTTCTTCAAATTAGATTTAGACTACTTGCAATATTAAGCAGGCACTATATGATTTCCATAGCTGAGTTTTGCTTTGATTATATTATATTTATTTAAGGAAATGTTGTTCTGCCATAAGCAAGTGGAGCTCACTTAGACATGTGTGGAACTCCATCCTTCATTCTGCAAGACTTTACAGTAGAAACACATTTTCACATCACATAGGATGTAAACACACAATAGTCTAGCCTTTAAGGATCATATACAGTATGTATTATTTATGTATTTATTATGTTATTATTTATGCTGAGCTACTTCCATCTGCTAAAGCATTTGCGTTCTTTCAGAACTTCATTGATGATAATTTGTGTTTCTATGACATATCAAGTCCAAAAGGTTTGCAGACACCAATTACTGGTGAAATACAGTAGAATTGCAAAATGTAACATTCCTGGGGGCACCATCATCATCCATTGCTTTTCAACTCAGTGGTCTACAAAATCACATGACTTTATCGTTGCAGAGTTTTAGTTACATGAAGAATTAGGTACAGGAAAAATTTACTTGACATAGATGTTCATAAATAGGTAACATGTAGGCTAAGGCATCCTAGAATAGGAGTACCTGCTCTCTAAGCTGTAGCTGTGACAATTAATGAAAGCTATCGATCTCATTCACTTATTTGTAATTTCAAATATCACAGGTTTATTTCTGTTTGAAGCTTGGTTGAAAATTAGCATGGAGAATACCAGTTGCAGTTTATCTGAGTTGTTGTCAGCAGCCTTTAAGCCTATAATTGCAGCATTTCCAGTTTCCCATAATTGTTTGATATGCTATCTAATTAACTTTCTGCTTTATGGATAAGAACACTTGGTTTTGTTCCAAAAATGTTATTACACTCTGGTTGGTCATTTAGAGTTCCAAAACCTTTCAACAACGTTCACCTTCAAACTGAGCATCAGTATGCTGTTCAACCTGTTGTCATGAGAATTACATCCAATTAGAGTTACTGGGGTAGCTGAAAAAAGTACCCTTGTAATGTGAAACCTTGAAAACATGCTCTAATGTTAAATGGGTCATTGTAACAAATTATTTTAAAAGTTGTTAAAAAAGAGAATATTGTTCAATTGACTGAAATTGCTTATATTGGAATATGTGCATTGCTTGGCTGTGGAACATAATTTAACTTTTCTTTTGTCATAGGTATCATCACCAGCTATGGGCTGTACATGAATGGTGTACTAGTACAGAATTCCACTTCTCTTCATTTCTCTGTCAGTGGTCTACAAACCTGGAGTCTCCATAGCTTCAGAGTGCAGGCCTGCACTGCTAAAGGCTGTGCCCTAGGTCCCCTGGTGAGTGCTCACATTTACATTATGCTAATGAAGCGGGTGTCAGATGGCAGGAAGCATCATAAAGGTGATCGATTCACTTTGGTCAATACAGCACCTTCTGGTAGCACTTGACATTTCATACAAATGCCATTCAAGAGCTGTTACCAATTTGATAGGCCATTTTTGGGCACTTTTCCAATATGTGCTAAGATTTAAGTCAAAGAACAATATCACAGACTCAGCTAAAGTTGTAGGGGAAGGAATGCTTTTTAAAATCTCGACAGGCCAAGAAAAATAATCTCCTAACAGATGGTAGGAACTAACAAATTGCAAAAAGGATATGCTGAGACCATTGTTCATTTTTACTTATTAATGCACTACATAGTTTATACTGTCATTGTGACAAAAATCTGCATTTTATTAATTCTTTATTTTTGGCATTACTGATATGGTCTACACCCTATTAAATGATTTGTCTTTTAAGAAGAATTAAGCATCTTTTAGGCTAAGTTGGGGTGTGGAAATAGCATTTCATAACCTAAAAGATTAGCAACCTGTAATATGTTTGGGATTGTAACTCTGGCAGAATGTATGGGGTTGTTAGTACAAACTAACATGCTCCATGGGCTTTATCAGTGTATGTTTTGTACTTCAGTTTAACTAATTTGTATGGTTTGCATTCAATAATGAATCTTAGAATAAAAAGGTGCATGCATGCCAATTATCCTATCCTTCAATTTATTTTCATGTGTCTTTTATCTTGGTGTACTTTGTGAAGAGCTACCATTGAGAGCACTTCAAACACTCTGGTCATTAATGTAGTTACTCTGTAAATTTATCATTCTGCCAAATAAAAACAAAAAGAAAAGAGAATCTGTCCATTTTCAATAACATTATTTTCATCTTTAACGCATGAGTAAATATCACGGGATGTGTTTTAAAAAGGACAAGGACAGAACCTCAGACTCACAATCTTTTCTTTAAAGTTGCTATTTTTTTAAAAAAGGAAGATCAGCGTTGTTAGAGAGAATTATATTAATATGGGAGGAACATCACTTTTTAAATAACTGTCTATATTTGCATGTGGTGTGCTAGGTTTGCCAGATTGGTGATTTACCAGATGGCCTCTTTTGAGGTCAACCCTCAGTCAATTATTATACTCAGAAAAGGTCACATAACGTTTTGAAGCAACATTAAATGCATTTATGTGGGTTAGACCAGCACTTCACAATTCCTTTTCCCAGCTGAGTACAGCCCTTTAAGTTATACCTCTGTGTGTAATTAAGAAACTGCTAAAAGACCTGGAAAGGTTTTAAAGCCACTGAAGTAAATTAATTCCTGAATGTACTTTACCCACTCAGTTTATTTACAGTACATTGGGATACAGCCGAAACAAAAATGCTTCCTCAGACTCTCCAAAAATGTTTTAATGTATATTTTGGGGTACTATGTACAATAATACATTTTAACTTTGGGGTAACATAAGTGATTGTTTTCTTTGTCATAATAAATACAGTAATATTATCTGGATAATTTGCTAAAAATGTACCCAAGACTGTTAACTTGTGAATTATTGCAAAAATATATTATTAAGCATATACATCCTTGAATCCAGATTCTAGCTCTGATTGAAAAGACACAATAAAAAGCAAATGTCTTGTTTATTGCACTGCTTCCATTATTCTTGGATCTGTTATGCAATACTAGCAAAATAGGTCAGATGGGTTGAATGGCTTCCTTGAATCTTTATTTTATTTTTTAAAGTAGAAATGTACTTTAATAGAAAAATAATATGCCAAACTTCAAGAGAGATAACCATTATATCTTTACATTAAACATTTAGCCAAAGAATACTTCATGCGCCTAGGCATAGTAACAGCTGTTCACCTTGGCAGGTGGAAAGCCGAACCTTGGAAGCAGCACCAGTAGGAACAGTGACCCTGGAAGTGACCAGTGAAGGACCTCGCTCTGTGAGAGCTAAGTGGATGAGCCCAGCCAAACCAAATGGTCTTTTAACTTATACCCTCCTTTTCACTGGCATCTTCTATCAGCACAAAGGTAATTTGCATGTAAATGAAACCTATGAAATCACAACTATAGCTTTCATTCTGTTTTGTTTTTTTCTGGTTTGAAGAAAAATGCATAATATTTTGCTCAACATTTGAAGTTGCCTTGACTTGGCTTCTTGAGCATTTATTGCATTATTATCTCCCTTTGTTTAAGTCATCAGTGTCTTCTGAGAATGGCAGATTGTCTCCCTGAGACCCAAGGACAATCTGAGTGAAGCAGAGGTTTTGTGTTTACATATGCTTAAAGGGGCACTGAACCTTATCAGTATAATGCAGGAATGAAAGGCCTTAAATAATATTAGTTGTCTGCCTGCATTTTGCACTTGGTGTCTGGTGAGCCTAATGCATGAGTGTAAGTGACCTAAACAATGATGAGAGAAAGAGAGCTATGCTTATAATTCAGCTTAGAGTAGTGATAAAAAGACAGATAGAAGTGGACAGATCTGTAAAAGGGTAATCTCAGAAAAAAAATGAACCGCACCCTGATAATGTAAAATTATATATATATATTATATATGATTCAAATACTTTACCATATCAAGCTCAAGTGAATAAGGAAGCTTACTGAATATCTATAAAAAAACAACAATCATTGCTACTTTCTGTACCATTGAAAGTGAAATGAGACATTTGAACAAAAGCATTAAAGGCAAATGAGTAACACGAGTAACAAAGAAAGAAGAAATGTCCTTCCTAACAGGGATTTTGTGGGATAAAGAGTTTGGCATTTGATCCATAATATCATTAAGAGGCAGGTCTGTTTTAGAACTAAGCATTATGTACAGATGAGACCAAGTTGAACCTTTACCAAAATTATGGAAAAGTGTGGAAGAACAAAAGAACCACAGGTGCTTTTCATCGGTGAAGCATAGTGGAGATAATGTCATGGCCTGGATATGCACACAAGTACGAATTTCTTGGCTGTCAAGCAAAATTAAGCTTTTTCACTCTACTGTACCAATACCTTTTTGTAGGGCACTGTAAGTTCCTATTTGTCATAATTGGGTTTGCCTTAATTTTGTTTGGCAGTTTGCATTTTGTTTTTAACTAATAATCCATATCAGAAATAAACCGATAGCATCTGATATTCCAAACAGCAAAATAAAAAAAAATAAAAGTAATAAAAACAAGGTAATGCTAAGAGGTACCCTTCTAGAAAATTCTCAAACCCATTGACAGAGTTAACCCTGTTAACAACAATTATGTGTTCTTTTAAATTATAGGAAAAACTTCTTTATATAAAGGGTTGTAATAATCTGGAACAAGCTACCCAGCAATACTGTTACCATTGCTCCTTGAAATGACAGGATAATATAATAATAACCAATTATCTACTATCAACTAAACAATCTAGTTGAACCAAAGTCCCCTATGAAGCCTTTAAAGGTGGCTTCTCAAAGCGCTTTACAGAATGACATCAACAATAAATAAAAAGAATACACAAGATAAAGCACAATTACAATATACAGAGGAGACCGTAGATGGTGGCACTAAGAAAAGTAGAAGCAGAGGGGTAAAGAATGGAACCAGTTAAGTAAAGGCTCTTCTAAAGAAGAAGGTTTTGAGTCTGGATTTGAAGGAGTTTAGAGAAGGTGACTCTCTGATATCCTTGGGCAGAGAGTTCCAGAGCTTGGGAGCATAACAGGAGAAGGCCCTGTCACCCATACAATGTAGACGGGCTTGGGAGACAGATAGGAGACCAGAATTAGAAGAGCGAAGGTTGTGAGGTGGGGAGTAGGGCGATAATAGTTCAGACAGGTACTTAGGTGCCAAGCCACGCAGAGCCTTATAGGTGAGCATGAAAATTTTAAAGTCCACACGGAATTTGACAGGAAGCCAGTGCAAGGACTCAAGGATAGGAGTAATGAGATTACTTTCACTAGACCTGGTCAGGATTCTGGCTGCTGAATTTTGGACATACTGCAGTTTGTTCAAAGTAGATACTGTCACGATCGCTACTCCTCCTCTTTAGGGCGCTCCAGCCCTTCCTCATTCTCTCCCATTACCCACACCTGTTCCCTATTTCAGTTCCTCCTTAAAAGCCAGACGCAGACGTCACTCGAGGCTCCTCATTAAATCCCGTTTCGTGAGAGCCTGGGTCCTGCTGCGTCTGGCTCCGTCATGGTTTTAACCTTCTGTTCCTGATCCCCCCACCCGCTGGTCCTGACCCGGTTCATGGTTTTAATTTCCTCTGATGGATCTTCTGGCATTGGACTTACTCTTCTGTATTGGATTACCCGTTTGGATTTCTTCATGGATTGTTCGCCCCGGACTCACTCCCCCTGGACACCTGCACCCCTTGGACACACCCCCTGTCTCCATACCCTTTCCTGCATGACTTTTTCCCCAGTGTTTCCTCACAATTCTGTAAAGCAAACCGTTTCACTACTCGTTGAAACAGAAGACCAATAATCTCTAGGATTCTTGGAGAGAGTAAGGGAATTTAAAGATGCAGAAACCAATTGGCATGCAAATGCAGCACATTCTAGGCATAACTTTGCTAAGGAACAAGTAATAGGTTTATTCCATGCTGAAAAAAAGAAGAGAGAAAAAACGTTTCGGCCGTGGAGCCTTCTTCAGGTGACACCAATTCAGGTTGGGGTTATACATCAGGAGCCACAGAAATTCTTGGACCAGAGCACAGCATGAAGATGGAATGCACAGGAATTGTATTGTCTGCCTGTGCAATATGCCATCAGAATCAGGGCAGTGGTCGAATCGAATATCACCTCAAGGTTTTTCAATTTAGACTGAAGCACTAAGAGCAAAAGGAACCAGAAACATGGTTCAAAGAACCAGAGGGATGCCTAGATTGAGGGCAAGGTGTCTATGAAGGAAATTCCCGGCTGCCCTGGAATCAACAAAGGCATTTACAGGAGTGGTGTTTGAACATTATGAGAGCATGCCATGGAGCATGAGCCATTGCATGTGCTGAGGAGAACTAGTCACCCCGCTCAGTAAGCGCTCCTCACTGCTTACCTGAGCTACCAATTGCTGCAGATGGAATTTGCCATTTCCCACAAGGCAGATGCTTAGGACAGAGCTTTACTGGTCAGCACAGAAGTGAAACATGCTGTCTTAGACTACTGTCATGTACTGGAAAGGAGGGCGATGGATATCAAAGAGGAAACTGCAAATCCTCTGTAGACAATCTGAGTCTGCTAAGAGTAGAAGAGGAGGGCACATCTGTAGTTCATAAAAGACAGGAGTTGGAAGAGGAGCCTGGACTGGAATGGGAAGAGTTGCAGTGACATTGGCAAGGGTCTGCAGTACGTCATGTGTGACTTTTCACAGGTCCTGCACTGTCCCCCTTAATTTGGCCGCACAATACTTAAGCACTTTCAGTGCAGCTTTGTGACTGGTAACAAACAACATGGGGCACTTTATTGGGACCCACTGGATTCTTGTCTTGTGTTTCTGTTATGATACAGCAATAAGATGAAAAGAGCTGTGTCTGCTGGTCAGGCTGAGGAATCAAAATGTTTCATCCCATAGAATGTGTGAGGAAAAATGAAAGCTGGGGATGTTGCTGTGTGGGCTGCCAGAGATTGCTGAATAAGAGATTTACTGTGTAGGCTGACAGAGATTACTGAGCAGGAGATGTGCTGTGCAGCTGTGCTGATCCCAATAGTGAAGGCTTGTCACAGCTAAACAGGGCAGACCAGGACAGACATGAGAGATGTGAGGTCAAGCAAGGCTTGAGGGCTGGGTCTTGTACAAAGATGGCCTGGAGCTGTGAAAGGAGACAGATTGGAAGTTGACTGTTCTGGTCAGTCAAACAGGCTAAATTTGCCATTGTAACCTTCTATTGGCAGGCTAGTTATACTAAGAGCGCTTCCCTGGTGTTGAAGGAAGCTCAATAACACAGCACTTAACCATAGGCAGATCAGGGTCTAAATCTCCTGGAGGTAATGGGATGATTACTCATTAAATGGGGGCAGGTGGCTGGGACATCTGCCTTAAATGAGTCCTCACGGCACCAGGAGGAGTTTGACTTGGAGTCTGAAGGAGTAATCACGAAACCTTGGATGGAGAATATGCAAGGAAACCCAATTCTCTTTTTTCTTCTTTCATTTCTCTTTGCTTTTTAAGCAAAAAAAACTCATCTGTTGAGACTCACATGTCCACATATACAAGAAGTTCATATGTCCGCTGACCCATCCATCAGAGTCCTCTCACCCATTCTCGTTTCCTTCTCCCACCTGTGTTACACATTGCTATGGACCTGTGTCTCCATATAGCAGATGAAAAAGGACATGGAGACCTCATCTGAATGTTTGTTAAATTATCAACTGAAAATAAGCTACAAGGACAATGTGGTTCAGAACAGAGCTTCCATCCTATATGAACTTTCTTTCCACTTTAAAACTAAAAACATAGAACATTGAATTAATAATAATTAAAAAATGAGTCAACCTTTCTACTATTTAATAATGCACACCCACAAAACATTTTCATCTGTAAGAATTAAATATAATTAGTTGTTTCTAAGAAGTAACATGCATGTTGCAGACATTGTAAAATTGTGTTTATACACATATCTTGAAAATGTAAAAAAAAACGTAAAAAAAAATTAAGGGAAAGTTAAATTCATTTTTCAAATTATGGCTCCTTCATGCCATTTCTTAAAGTGCTTCTTGTAACTTCTTTAGACAGTACATTAATTAGTTTTTGTTAGCATGCTTGTTCCCCATACCTCTTTTTCACCAGATAATTTATAATTATGTATGTTAACCAATTGACAAAACAATAGAGAATACTTGTTTGCATAACTCCACAACTTTCTATGTAAACAGACTTCTGCTTCTTCAATCCCATTTCCTAGGTCACCTAATTAAGTGGAAAACTTAACTACCACTTGCTAGGATGAATGAACACTCAGTAAAAATAGAAAAAAATATTAAAAAGACAATAGATATTTTTTATTGTATGCAGCTGCATATACTGTACTTTAAAGAATTTTTTACTAGATTCTATAGCTAATATAGTTGACTTTAAATGACTTTTATACTGTGTTACCAAAATGCTGGTGTCTTGTGTTGCAAATTGTAACATAATGCTGCATGTTCAGTTGTGAATCCATTGCTTTTAATTATGTAGTATTGCCCAGGCTAGGGTAGTACAGAAGCAGACTTAGGCTTAGGATTCTTAATACCGAAATCTCCTCAAGAGTTTCTTCTGTTCATGAATAAAAAAAATGTGATGCCATCGTGATGGCTGTGTTTCAGGAATAAGCTGCAAGAGAGTGTTCGCTGAAACCTACAAGCTGTCATATAGTAGTTTCAAAGAAATGTAATTGTTTAGAAAGAATAAAATCCATACCTGCAGACATACAAGGGTTCTTCTGTAGCAGCCAATTGAATGAGTATTTGGCAGTCATCTGCTGCCCCCAGTACTTTCAGAAAGCCACATAATCATAAAACTCAAGAATCACTATCCTCCCCTCATCTCCTGTAGGGAATTTGATGAATTGGGCAATACGGCCACACAGAGCACTACTAGACACTTGATGCAGTTGCTTTGCTCAAGCTATGGCAATTGCCTACCACCTTCTGAAAAAGTTCTGTTTCTTCAATATACAGTATTGGTGTAAGACATTACTTTTTGACCAGCAATTCCAGGTTGAAGCAAATTATAGGTTAACCGTATCCTTTTGTAATGTATCGATGACCACAGCATTTTACAGTGTTATGTACAACATTATGTGATGCAATATCAAAAATAGTAGCCTAGGTTATGTTAGCCTTTCTACTGAAACCAGCCTCTCTGCTGCCTTTAATATTAGAGAGAATCTTAAGTAAGCTTTGCTTTTTCTTACCTGTGGTATCAATTTTCTCCAAACAGATGGTGAGCAGCTTTACTTTCATGAGGTTTAATGGAGTTTACCTGGCACATGTATATCCTAGAGGATTCATAGTGCCCTGGGAATTACCCTCCACTGTAGTCCCTTGTCACTAATTATAAAGCTCAGATTTCAGCTTAAATATATCCATCCATTTACTGTACCTACATAATCCTTAGAGGATTTCTGTGAGCTGTAAGCTTACCTGGCAGATACAGGGTGCAAAAATGCTACTTATGATGCCATATCATCAAGCATGCACAAAGACTCAATCACACATCTGGGTGCAATTTAGAGATGATAATTAACCTGGACACCAAGTCTTTGTGGTAAGTCACACATGCCCAAGGAGAGCATATAAACTTCACATTGAGAGCATCCCAGGCTCAAATTAAGCCCAGGACCCAAAAACAGTAAGGCAACAGTATTAACCACATTGCCTCAATGCTTCCCAGCTTAAATACTTAAAAAAATGATATATATTTGTTAAGTTAATTAAGGTAAAGCATAAGGTCTACGTCTGTCTTAATGTGTCCACATTTCTTTATGGATTAGACTTATAATTAATCAAAAGTCTTTAACTCTTTAACCCCTTTTCCTAACTGAGCTCTAATTACTTAAATGAACCAGTTATTGGCTTAATGAGTCAAGATTAATGGCAACTTTTACCATTAAGGTAGATTTAGAGACCACAGTGATAGTCATACTAAATCAAAGTAATAGACATGTTTATCAGTGTTAGGTTAATACTAATCACCAAACATCTTTTTGCATTTTGGGCATTTGCTATAAAGTCAAATCTAAGCAGATGAAAGAGATTTAAATTAATTTTAGTGAAATCTATAAGATTAGTGGTAATGTTTTGAAAATTCAGCCTTCCCCAGAGAAGATCACAATAATTAATAATAATTGCTTACACTTACTGTATATAGCACTTTTCTGGACACTCCAATCAAAGCGCTTTACAGGTAATGGGGACTCCCCTCCACCACCACCAATGTGCAGCATCCACAATCACTTCTTTGTACTGTACCTATGTACAACACAGAGAACAATTAGATAATACAGTACTAATACAGGGCAGAACTTTCTCTTGTAAGATTTCTTGGTACATTGAATCTTGTTGCAGTTGAGGTGAGATCACAAATGCAGGACTTTCTCCAAATTGATATTTTGCCCTTCACCTCGAAACATTACTAAATGAAAATTGCAAGTGCTTCTTGTCATAAAATTGTAATGAATGCATTTGGTGTAACAGCCATCTTGAAGTCATTTCATTTTTTTTTCTTATGACTAATTCCATTACAGGTTTATCAAAATATCAGCAGAAATTTATATAAGTAATTCAACAAATTAATACAAGGATAACTTTCCAGAATTCAAGCACTTAAGCAACATTTATAGAATTTTAGTTTTAATATTGTTAATTTATTGTGTAACCACTTAGCAGAGCAGGCTGCTCCAAGTTTTGTGGAAACACTTTTTTAGACATTAGAAAGTAGTAAAAAAAATCAGAAAGAGCAAGTTTTAAATCTAGCTATTCAAAAAGTATTTTTCAGAATCTCTCTTACTTTTTTAAAGACAAATGTAGAACTGCACCAGTGATTGTATGCATCAAATTAATGTACATGTAAATCAAAAGAGAAAATAGTATGAGGCATGAGGACCTTTCTTAAATAAGAAAGATTAATAAACATGTTGTTTACCTGTACAGTATGTGTGATGCTTGTCGTAGTCAAAGTCCAGGTGAATATTTCATGCATAGCATTATGCTTTGGAAAAGGCTGTGTTCCTGTTTTTCTTATTGTGTATACTGTATTTAGACTTGAATTAAATTATGACAGGTAGGGAAATGTCAGTACTGTACATAGTTGCTTGCAAGAATGCTTCCACTGAAGCATGGATTTTACATATCTGCAGTTTATACACTACAGTCCCCCTGTACTTCCATTGATCAGCATTGGGCTTTGAAAGGCTAAAACTTTGACTCAAGGGAATAATTGCTCTCAAAAGGTAAAATACCCTTTTCACTATATTTTCTGTTTTACCACATGAAATGTGATAACAATAGCAAGAACACCAGTTCTGTCCTCTTTATTAGAGCTTTATACATGATTACATGCATCTCAGAATAAAATGTAAGTAAGAAATGTATGGAATTTGAAGAAAAGAGAGTCCAGGTCCTAAATGGCTAAACATAATGAAGACCTCCACTCAAAGCACACATAAGAATTTGCAGTCCAGATGTTTTCAGATCTCTGTCATTATTTAACTGACACTGAGATTCAGTAGTGTAGTACAACTGGATCGCACACAATTAGCCTGTATATAATATACTTTCATTGTTATTTTTGACTTAAATATAATTAATACAATGCAATAGAAAACCAAAATATTTTCCCCACCACAGAAAATCAAAATTTCCTTCAGCCATCCCCCATCAGCTCCAGTGATACCTCCTGGCTAGACCTGATTTCCAATCAAGCACCTTAAAAATACAATCACTTTTAACAGAACCCTATATAACAAGGTTTTGGTTTGATAGTTTGACAGTACTTCAAGCTTCTGCCATTCCTCTACTGGTACTATAAACCATTACGGTAGATGGCTCCATGTAAATTGTATCAAAATAGGCTAGATCCAATGAAGCTAGGGTAGGAAAAACAGGTATCTTTTTAGTTGCTGTCAATGAGAGATGCTTAATGAGCCTCTGAGACACTACCTCTCCTTGTCCCACATCACAACCTCATCAAGCCTGGACACTCACGTCATGTCACCTAGTTTAGTATCTCCCTCCTCTTTGCTGTCTCTCTTCTCTGTTTCCATCTCATAGCTGGCAATTGTCTCTGGCCTGAAGAAGCTATAGGCTACCTGCAGGCCTCTTCAGTATGTATGAGGAATATGGCAGCTGTGTTCAGTGCCCTGAGAGACATCAGGAAACATCTACTTTAAATAAAAAAACAGTCTGTTTAAGATATTACAAATATCCTAGTACAAGTGGACAGGAGGACATATTCCAGTATCTGTTTTAGTATAAATGCTCTCAAAATACATTTGGAATTGTAAATCTTCTAAACCTTGCAGAAGTTGACAACATATTAAAGTTCATCTGAAATATTTGCTAGGGTAAGCACAACTAGTACCTCTTCTGGATTATCCCTACCCGCAAACCACACCAGCTGCATTTTAACTGCTCACATAGCTCTTTGCGAATTTTAAAGGCATATAAGTCTCGTATGTGAAATTCAACACCATAAATAGCACTATAAACTCTAATATTTTGTTTTCACTTACAAAATATAAATCAGTTACTCCTTAGATTATTTAGTAGCAAAAATATCTGACAGCACTAAATGCTAGTTTTAACTCCCTTTTTTTGTGTGAGCAGCTTTTGTTAGTACTCAATTAACCTGCCAGCATGTCTGTGATTCTTTTGATGGCATGAATTTGGACAAGTAAGGTAATCCAAGTGTTACTGATTATATTATATTATTTTATTAGCCATCCATTTTCCAGCCGCTTCTTCCAATTCGGTTACATTGTGGAGCCTGAGCCAATCCCAGCAAGCAATGGGTGCAAGGAAGGGTACACACCTGAATGGAATGCCAGTCCATCACAGGGCACACACAGATACAAATACAGACAGACACAAGCTCACACCAGGGTGTGTGGGAGAAATTGGAGCCCACATGCACATGGGGACAACATACTGTATAGACTCCACACAGATATTGCCCTAGGTCCAGAATTTAATCCAGGGCCCCAAGTCGATGCTAACCACAGCGCCACTGTGCCATCTATAGTGTAGTATAGTATGAAGTTGTTGTTTTGCAGTAGTTAATCTTTGCAGTGTGTCATTATTTTCACTGTTTATTTCTAATGAGTAAAACTATTTCTCAGTAGTTATAGTAAACGATTGTTGTGTTATTATGTGCATTTAAGAGATGACATTCACCTTTGATGAGACTTTGCCAAAAGTTTCATATTTTATATTTAATTTATATTATTTTCCAGTTTCCAGTTTCTTAGCATTACTGTCATATCACTTCCAAACAAGTTTTGCACTTTGTTTGCAATTTGTTGGTATCCTTTCTGATTTTCTATTAAGAAGATTTATTTATGTTTTTTAAGGATTTGAAATACTTGAATTAAATATTTCAATACTCTTCTTATTTCATAATAATAATAATAATTGCTTACACTTATATAGCACTTTTTCTGGACACTCCACTCAAAGCGCTTTACAGGTAATAGGGACTCCCCTCCACCACCACCAATGTGCAGCATCCACCTGGATGATGCGACGGCAGCCAATTCATAGATGGGGATTATTAGGAGGCCATGATTGGTAAAGGCCAAAGGGAAATTTGGTCAGGATGCCGGGGTTACAACCCTACTCTTTTCGAGAAACGCCCTGGGATTTTTAATGACCACAGAGAGTCAGGACCTCGGTTTTACAGTACATCTCATCCAAAGGACGGCACCTGTTTACAGTATGGTGTCCCCGTCACTATACTGGGGCATTAGGACCCACATGGACCACAGGGTCAGTGCCCCCTGCTAGTCCCACTAACACCTCTTACAGCAGCAAACTTAGTTTTTCCCATCCAGGTACTGACCAGGCTCACACCTGCTGAGCTTCAGTGGGCTGCCAGTTGTGAGTTGCAGAGTGATATGGCTGCTTGCAAATTTAAAGGACATATTTAAAGGACAAATTGATATATATATACAGTAGTTTGAAGATCCACTCAGAATAGCTCAGACATCTAGTTTGAGGGTGATATACAGTGGTAAAAAGTATATAATAGAATACATTTTTGCTTTCAAGATAATGTTAATTATGTTTGGGATTTTGTATTTTTAAATAGATACTGTAAGTGAAATTAATTATGAAAAGATCTTACTTCAATAAGTTATATACTGTACCATACCACTCCAAAACACATTGGTATATGTTTTGTAACTTACAGGGATACTTTTAAAGGTTTTGCTGCACTGCAAACACTGATCTTTGACACATTGGCAATATTTTAAAACTAGCAAGAGACAATCTAGTTCAGAAAATTGGAACTTGGAGCTACAACAGTTGAATTATTGCAATTTAGCAGAAAGCTTTAAATTTATCATTTTCATGTGTTGTAAAACCAAATAATTATGATTATTGCATATTCAATCTCAGAAATTTCTGTTTGTCTTTTTGCTCCTGTTCAGTGGCTGTGTCAAGAATAATATTATTTTATGACTGTGCTTGCATGGTTGATTCTGTTTTTTGACCGCTAACAACTAAGTAGTGTGATACTTGAATATTCATATTTTATATCTTAGGGAAACTACTATATGAAATTATGGTAGACCTAAAGATGGTGAATTTGTGAACATGTTTTGTACAGATGCTGTATTTAAATCACACAACTTCTCCATTAGTATTTTTAAAATAAAGTTTCCAAATATTTTAAATGCAGACTTAATTTTTGAATATCCTCACAATGCTGGCATGAGGAGATCACTTATCACTGGTCTGACTTTAGTTTTCTTTGCATCATATTTTTCATTGTAATTGTGCTTGTGTAAACAATCAGTAAATACCATATTGGGTTTATTGTATGTGGCAGTGTGTCAAGTAAAATGTATTCACTGTATTATGTGAATCTAGTGAAGTACTTCATATGTTAATAACACCTTTTTAATATAAAGGATGACGATAAAGGTTACAAATGCTGTAAATGAAAAAAGAAACTGTTCTACACTTTTCTATTTTAATCTATGATGTAGATGTGGGTGGACTTTTTCATTAAATTATCCCTGACCAATTAAAATTAATACCCTACTCAAAACAAGTTCAATATTTTATCATCTGTTGTCACTTTCAATAAAAGTCATATTCTGTAATAGTAAGGCATATAATAGTAAATTTGTTCAACTGCTGCTTTTATTTCCTCAGGTACTTTGCACATTTAAGATGCTCAGGAATTTCTTCCTTTACCAATGTCCAAATAAATCACCAACTTGATCCAATGTTCAAGTGCATGAATGATTTTGCCTTTTGAACAGTGAACTGTAAACAATAAAGTTGTACAAAGTAGTTGGCAGGTAGGTACCGCAAAGGCAGGCTGTGCATTAATCCTAAAATCATTCAAAGAATCTATCAGGAATTTCTAGTGAAACTCTGTACATCTTTCCAGGAGCATTAAGACAGGTGCACTGATTTTATTGAACAGACAAAGACATAATCACTCTCACCGATTCTTTAAAACGTCCACCTGTCTGCTTATACGAATTACTTCATCCCTCTTTCTTCACACAGAGCTTTAAAGAGACAATATTGGAATAAATTAATAACATACAGTATATAGATCTTAAATACATGTATCATTCGGCAATATTACAGAATATAACATTACATTATATAC
The DNA here is from genome assembly GCF_055471065.1 of Atractosteus spatula. NCBI lineage: Eukaryota > Metazoa > Chordata > Actinopteri > Semionotiformes > Lepisosteidae > Atractosteus > Atractosteus spatula. The sequence continues at coordinate 16,887,640 of NC_142707.1, forward strand.
TGTAGCAATACATCATTTGGGTTTGTAAGACAATGGCACCATGTTGCAAAAATCATGATTCCTTCTTGTATTATTCACATTTGACAATAATTTTATAAACTGGGAGTGAATCTCAAATTCACTACTGCTCATTTCTGACAGCACAATGAACATAACATCCATCCTTTTTCTAACTGCTTCTTCCACTTCTGGCTCACTAGGGCCAGATCTCGGCAAGAAACAGGCACAAGTCAGGGTACTTCCTGGACAGGACACCAGCCCATTGTAGGGCAGTCACAAATACGCACACAAACCTAGGGAGAAATTTCCCAGGTGTTTTTGGACTTTAGGAGGAAACTGTATAAAACCCACAAAAACACAGGGAGATCATACAAACTTTATGCAGATAGCACCACAGGTCTGGAATTGAACCCAGGGCCCTAGGGCTGTGAGACACCAATACTAACCACTGTACTGCCCCAATTGGAATAACAGTTGTGTCACATTCAAGCAATTAAAAATGCTTCCTTACATTGTAAGATTTACCATTAAAATGATAATTAATTCTTAATTTAATCCTTGGTAAGAAGGACACTTGAACAAAGGCAAAACAAATGCATTGCTTGTCTATCTCTCATATCTGTGTACTCCCCTTTAAGGTATGAGATTGTGGAAAATCACATTAAGATACAAAGGAATTATGGTCAGATAAATGTTTGATGATGGATCCCCATGACATTTCTGAGTATGCAATATTTCAGGTATCCTCAAACACACAAAAATCTAGTGAAATGAACACCCAAATCAGTCTTTTGACAAGTATATCAAGGAACGTGTCTGAAAGCAAGGCCCCATCTGAAAGTAATTACTGTACTTTCAGTCTTATCTTGTCTCATCATTGACATTTGCTAAATAATTTGGAAAAGGAGTACAAAAAGCAAACTGAGTACTGAATTTAAAATGTTTGACACAACTGTATGGACACATTTATGAATGTATGAACATCCATACATTTATGAATGTATGAACTGTATGAACACATGAATACTGTGTTGAATTGTGATCAGCAAAGGCATTTACAACAAATTCAAGTCTCTTTAGACTAGTACAGAGAATAAATCCTAGGAACTTTATTCAGGTTCTCAATGCTGACAAAATTTGACAGAGAAACATCTAAAAAAAAGCTTTTGAAAGACAAATCAAGACTATAAGAAAGAAATGTTAGAGTTTCAAACTACCAATGGACTTGAAAGATATGGTTGGGGGAAATACAGAAGCTCGGTCCCTTCGCATCTGCAACGCCTTTACTGTTTTAATGTTTTAACAATCTTACTGTCATTTAGCAGTACCATTTCAGGTAGATTATTAAACCACAATTTACTTGTTATTTTGATGCCGCTCACCATGAATTTAAACTCACTTTTAAATATTAAAAATGATAATCCCATGGCTTTTAGGGATTTATACCACCAATTTAACTTATTAGCACTCCTGCGGTAGTTTTAAAACCATCACCGAGTGGAAGCTGCAGTTTTATGCCAGTTGAAACATGAATGCAGAATGGTGGTGGCTTAAGTGTTATTAAAATGGACCATGATTCAGATTTCTTCTCCATTTTATTCAGTTACAGCATAGTTTAGATCCATATAACAGATCTCAGAATCTTAAATCAAACATTACCTCAAGAAAATGGAGCTAGGATTGGTGGATGGTGACAGACTAAGTGATTTTAGGAAATTTGGATTTTTTAACTCAAATTTCTCTTTCAATATCAAGCTAAGATCTATTCCACCTAATTGGTAGCTTGATAAGTTAATTTTGTGCAATTAAATCGATTTAGGTTTGCCATAGAGTTTGAATATTGTTTTTAATCATGAGTTTTACAATTTTCCCTCTAACATTAATTATATATACGTCTTGTTGTTGTTAACAAATATTTTTACTTTAAAGTATCATGACTGCAAGATTTAAAGCAACAAAATCTGAAACTATTACCAGCCTTAATGATTTTGAAAGCCATTGTACATATTTATGTTCACTGAACAATATAAATATTAAAAATGGATGTTGTCATAAGATTGGTCAATTTCACAACTTTGTTTGGAATATCATGTTTTTGGTCAACTCAGTGCAACACTTTATTACTACTCTCAAATCAGAAAACAGCAATCCACAATCTCAAAGGAATGTCCTACTCTAGATAGTCTAAAAGAACAAAATTTCTAGTCTCAAACAGAGAAAAATAACACGAGACTTGGTTCAAGTGTTCAAAATCCTTGAAGGCTTTGACCAGGTTAAACCTGTGGACTTCATGTGAATCAACAGTGAAATACTAATCAGAGAACAAAGGGAAACAAAGGGAAATTTAAAACTAGGAACTTTCTCTAAACTCCCACAATCTTTGTCTAAACAAGGAGACATTTCTTTTTATAAAGGGGTGTTGCATCCTGGAACATAGAAATGTATCATTCTACTGTATGCATATATGCTTTTACAAAAACAATATAAAGATTTTGGACATTGATTATTTTGGTGTCATTTTGATTGTTAATTGATCAGTGATATCTCATCACGATACCTCTGAGTGACTTTAACTGTCGTGTAAGCACTAAATCACCTCCTTATTAAGGGTGTTGATTTGGACACAGGTAGTTTTTAACCAGTGGGATGTCAAAACTGATGTCAATCATTTGACTATTGTCAAATGACAAACAGTCATTTCTTACTGGACAATGTTACAGCCAAAAAGTATGTCAATGATATGCCATGATTTGGAAGATGATGAGTTACAACACATTGCCACATCATCATGATCCATGTTTTCACACTGTCAATTAGAATGCATCAGTAACACCAGGTCACAATTTCAACAGGTAACTGTCTCAACTATAAGGAGGCAGCAGGACAGTCAAAATGTGTGGGTGAGTGTTAGGATATACCCAGTCAGTGGCCCTGTGCTCTTCAATGTTAATCAGCACAACAGAATACGGTGATGTTAGCAATATCTCAAATGATCTCACCAGCTGTGGAATCAGCTCCCCTTTAGCAGTGAATAAAAATGTGTTGGCCACTCTCATGGACATCAATGAATGTGGCACAGATATGCAGATTATTGAGTGCAACAAAACAATCGAGGGGGAGGTCTAAAGTGTGACAACTTGAGTAGGAGGGCAGGCCTCACTGCACAGCGGAGTGATGAAGTCCTGGGACTTCTCCTTCTTGTGGGCTCATCCTGTCCTATGCAATGCACGTCTTCATGCCAGACTTAAGCCCCATTGAACATCTGTAGGATGAGCTGTGTTGACATGTGGCACCCAGGGCTCAGAGACTAGCAAACAGGCATATGCTTATCTAGGTTGCATGAGGGGAATGAGACAGAAAACCACAAAACAACATCTGCAACGTTGTGCAAAGAATCCGTTACAGATGTACAGCTTATATTGCTTCCAATAGCAGCCATACCTTTTCCTATCCTGTGACATTCAGTATGCACTCTGCTGTAAAATAAATGTAAAATAAATTTACATTTGCCAGATTTGTTCAATATAATATGTAGATCCCTGCTACAAAAATAATTAATTAAATAATAAAGAACTTTGTGAATTGTTGCAGTTATGTGAAGTCTCTTATGATGTTCAGTAGCATATCTTACCTGTGTTATTTCAGATCTCCACAAATGGCAATTTTATTTCTTTCAAAATAATTTTAGATGATATGATTAAATTTATCACGTTACTGTATGTAACACCTACTGTACAAAATTAAATATTAATTCAGGATGTAATTGTCAAATTCTGCATTAAATACTAAAAACAACAGCAGATTTCCTTTTAGCCTTTAAAAACTTTATATTTTGAATGTAATGACAAGTGTGCTCCACATTTTGTGTTTTGTAATGGCCAAATATATAAGCAATAAACACAAGCATTTTTAGTCTAGTCTTTAAAAAAAATGCATCAGCCGAAAAAGTTCATGTATGCATTTATTTCACAGCTAAATTACTGTACATACAAAGTGTGATGTAAAAAGCAGAAAACTATATACAAAATGTACAGCATTGTGCTTTGTGGTAGTCCAAAAGGGTATTTAAATATTGCTTAAGTATACAAGATTGTAATTGCCAGCAGTATTCTAGTTGAGTACACCATAGAACTCTACTGTAGTTCACTTTAATTTTAGAAGTCGTTTAAAGATGGAAATTAGGACATTAATATCCATGCCACTCCTGCCTTTATAAAGCAATTCTGCTTACTTTAGTAACAGAAATAAATGCAGCTTGTGCTTTCCATGTCATTTTGCCATGTCAGCTCTTAATTGTTCTGAGCTTGGTTTGATAGTGCAGTTCTGCATGACCTGTAACCAAGTAATTACCCTGTGTACTCAGGATCACATTCCAACTCCCTTTTCACTCTAAAAATAATACTTTATAGCACATAATCAATAAACCAGCATTTTATTAAATTATATATATAATATATATTGCGCAACGACACAAACCACATTAATATCATATCTCGTCATCTACACGACAGTATACTGTATATTTCTCTCAGTGATTTTAGTTTTTTTACCATTTTCTTTTTGTGCATTTTCTCTGGTGGTATACTGTAACTGCCCTGTAATTATACTGTATGTCCTGGTCATTAACACTTAAAATTCCTGAATGGTCAAAATGACCACGATACCTATTTAAAGACTTTTCTGTCAATTCATGTAATTGCTAAGAGCTCCTGCATTTTTTTTTAGCCCCCAGAAAATAAATCGACAAAGATACCATCTGAACAGAAAGAAAGACTTGAAATTTTCACATATTGACAGATTAACTTTAATTACAAAGTCTCATATTTGCAATGCCAGAGGAAATGAGAACAAGGTGAAAAAAGTTAATGACACAAACAACCACAGCTGTTACTGACGGTTTATATACAGTATTTTGTCTTAATTGTGAATGAACATCTTGGAAATCATAGATACATTTACAGAATTTCATATAGTGATCAAAAGTGCCACTGCACTGTAATTGCTTTTTAGGTTATAACCTTTATAAATAACTTTGATAAAAACTCTTGTCGGGATATCTGTTTAAAAAGGATCTAATACTACATGTGCACATCTGAGACTATTAAATTTCAAAACAGATATCACTTCACCCATATTATAATAATACTGTATGTACCATGTACCATTGTCTTTTCATGCACAGATGGGTCACAACTCAGAAACCATCTCTGTCTATAGATTGTATACATTTTGTAAAATTGAAAGAAAACATTTTCTTCAATTTGAAATTAAAATAATGTTTTGATTTTCTTGAAAACAACATGGCATAAAATGTGGTGAAGCTGACAGTGTTATATTTACTGGTACATGATCTAGAGTCTACAAATCTACAGTATATAGACTACAAGAATCTACAGTATATAGACTGATACATGCTCACAGATTCTACATAGTATAATGCAAAGTCCTTCAAAGTATAATTTATTCCACTACTGAAATTAGAATGTGAATTGTGGAAAATGTAGAAGAGCTTTAAATAAGGAGCACACAACATTTGATTTAGTGATCAAACATTGTTTTTACCCTAGTATGTTTTCTGCAAGTATGCAGTTGTAAAACAAAAACCTAAAAAAATATGTGCATATCGCTACCTTTTCAAAGGATTTCACCCATTTTAATAGTTAACACAATATTAGTGGTTCGATTTTAACAGTCTTTGCAATATTGACTGCAATCACCTTTGTTTTCATGTGACAGCTACAATAATATTTTTTCAGCATTCTTTTGGAGGGTACTGTATTTAGGGTATCCCACGCACAAAAAAGAAAAAAATTAGATAAGATGTTGAACACAGATTAGCTGTAAATCAGATTATACTATTAAAAGTGTTATCAAGATGTTTATCATTGAAAGAACTAACCAAAGGTGTGACTATGATAGCACAGATTAATTTTAAGGCTTTATTTCTGCAACCCTGCCATTCAAGTTATAGAGAGGGTACCCAACAAAAACATGAATAATTGTTCATTGTCCTGCAAGTTCTCAACCCAATATTGTAATCATTTTATGGTTTGATCTACTAGTCAGTGGCCAGTTCTTTTGGTTCCACCCAAAGAAAATGTGCCCGTATAATTCCATCTCAATTCTTTCTTCTGCCTGACAGCTGTGACATACAACATCAAAATCTGAAAACTTCAGCAGAAAAGGCTCAAACACCTAACTTTATTTTGGATTTAACCTGACACTCACAATGTGTCCAGTCCCAGGGGTTTTTGTGTGTGCATACCAATACATTGGAAAACACAAATGCTTCTGCTTCTCCTGTATAGGCACCATAAAAAAACTTGAAAGTACCTTTTTTGACAAGTAGGAAGAGCAGCTTATGGACTCAAGATTCTAATCTCTATGTACAAGCAGATGGAGCTGACCTCTTACAAAGACTGGCATGTCCTGTTCTTATGCAGCAAATTCTTTGATGTATTCTTCTGAGAAGAAGCTGCAAGATTATGAGGTGTAGTGATTGATTCGAAAGGGAGAAAAAAGAAATTGTACAGATGATCCTTGGACAACAAAGCAATGTTTTTATGTTGCTTTCTGTTTTTGTTGTAGTTGTGGTTTTTGAATGTTATGATGTACAAGTAGGATTAAATAATGCAAAAATTCCATGCTCCTTGCACATAATTGCACTTTGTATATTTTATGTTTCCTTTTTTGTGGGCTCCTACAGCTCCATCTATCCCCCTTCAGCCCCAAGTCATGTCACAGTGAGGCTGTCAGTCTGTCCCTCAAGTCTTCAGCTCTGTGTAAATGTTTCAAAGACAGGGTGCTCTCACACGTCAGAGTCCATTTGCTCACCTGCCCCTCGCTGTAAAATGGATTCCATTCTTGGCAGAATTCTCTTTCAGTCCTCTCTACTGAGAAGTTTACTGATTTCTCCCAGTGGATTCAGCTGGAATTTATCGGTTCATGGTTGGCAGTCACAGATTAAGGTAAATGTCGATCCGTAATGACCCTCTACATGTTAGTATTGCAGTAAAGCCAGGCTTTTATGTCAAAGATATCGGAGTGGGAGCTATTACACATGACAGGGGTGATCAAGGGACTCCAGACCAAGGCAAGCATTATTAAATATTGACTAGTTCTGTGATTTATGTAGAGCTGGAGGAAAAAAAAGTGACTTTTTAACCATTATATATTCTTCAGCCACTGAAAACTGGCCGTTTATCTCCTAGTGGAAATAAAGCACACAGTGCCTGCATATTTTTATCCAGGGTAAAAAGAATGAAAAAAGTGGTTCTAAAATGAGATGGATGCTTTCATGTTAGCATTTCATTTTACCAACTGCCAAAAGCAGAATAGGTAAATTGGAGGCAATTACAAGATTTGACTTAAAGAGGTTGCTGAGCTAGTCAAACTGGGGCAAGAAATGATTCGTTCTGGGAATAGAACTCAGATAAATTCATTAAAGATTGTTTATTTTTGCTTTAACTGAAATTTTATCACACTTGTTTTTGTTCAAATAAAAAATGAAGAGCCGTGCCACATCTGTACTTTCATCTTGCTAACGGTCAGGAAATGTATTTTGAAGTCCTTTATTCACTTTACACACATCATGCCTATTGATTTCTTTATGATACTGCATTTGAAGCCATTAGAATGGCAGGAGGTTGAGGTTATGTACTTTAATTCTCAAAGCATGCCTTTTTTGTATGACTGTATGATTGGTGAAGAAGTGTGCTGTAGAGTTAAGAAAATTAATTTCTTTTTAATTTGAAAGCTGGACCGTATTTCCTGGCATCTATTGCATTAGTGTAAGTGGTAGTAGATTGGGTCTGTAATAAGTACCACTTGACCTCTTTAATGGTTTATAAATATGTGACTTTGTGTGTGAGGGAATGTACATATAGAAAGTAAGCTGCCTACAAATAGGTTTTTCTATTCTTGCCTTTTTTTGTTTTACTCTAGTGCCTATTTAGAGAGCTTATAGTTAAACATTAAAAATACAATTTTTCCTATAATATTCACCAATCCATTTTCTAAGTGCATCATCCAATTCAGGGTCACGGGGAGTTATATTTAAAATATGTATTTATTTAGATCACATTTTTCATTTTATCTGTCCATCGGTCTTTCCATCCATCCCTCTCTTTTGTCTGTGTCTCTATCAGTCTATCTGTTATTGGAATGAATGATAATTAGCTCTTGCCGTTATGCAGTGCTGGGAGGTTGAACCTTCTAAGGAGGCTTCTAATTCCACTTTTAACATAATTAATTTGGAAGTCTTTTTAGATGATTCCGCCTCCCAGCATTGTGAAACTGTTAATTAATTCACATAATTCATAGAGACTTCACACTCTTAAAAGACATAACCCTGAAAAATGTTCATTGTAAGATATCTGTCTTACCTTCTATTAATACAAGCTCTTACACACCTGCAGACTTTAATAATATAGACTGTATTCTAAGTTTCATCATTGGTCCTCTGTAAATTCTCCTTATTGGCTTTTATTGGATAAGCTACAAAATGAAAGCAGTCTTTAATTATTAATTATTTCATTATTAGCAGTCTTTATTGTCTTTAAGCAGTCTCAAAAAATGTTTTGTTGACAGCATAGATGAAAAGGTCTGATATTGACGTTCGATTAAAGGTTGCAGTAGACTGTATTCATCAGTCTAGAAATGATATGGAACAGGAAAATTACAGGTCAACTAGTATAATAAGAGGGAAACAATAAGAATGTGTATCTAAAATATGTAGTTACTATACTGTATAACTGCTGTACATGTACAGTATGTATGCACAGAAATATTGGCAGTAACTCAGTTATTTTCTATTTCACTCTGCCACACCATACCATGTAATATTTTTTAAGTACACTTGTGTGGCATTGACCTTAGAATTGGTGGTAAAGATATTTATCAAATTAACTTGAGTGGTAATACTTTTATCTGCAGCTCCACAGATGTACTGTATGTACAGTTGTAGATATTTGTCAGCCGTATACAATTTTGAAATCAAAGATACCCAATAGTGTATTTTAGTCAGTAATCTCACATACATAAATTTAATTGAAATCTTTCCTGCTTAAGACAATAAGGGAGCAACTCTCTGGCCAATGCAGCATGTACAGTAGTCACCCTGTGTCGCACTGTTAGCACTGATCTCCATGCCTTCAATACAAACTACTCTTATGTACAGGGATGACATCCATCATTGTGCTTTTTGCTGCGAATGTTAACATATTTTTTATTTAATGGTCAATTGCTCTTTTCCTCACATAGCCAGGCTGGTGAACAGCCAGAATAGATCTTTGCTTCACTGTCATGGGTTTTGTGCTGTTGCTCAGGTCACATACTGTACCATACTGAGTTTTGCTCCTGTGCTTCTGATGGGCCTGAATGAAGTCCTTTTTATTTATAGTAGAAATGGATTCTGTTAAACAAGACTCACACTTATTCATTTATTCATTTCCTTTTTGAGTTTTAACTATATTTTTTATTTTAAAAATGCTACACAACGCTTTTCAGCAGAGAATTTTGTGTGTTTAACAATTTCAGCTGGAAATAGTGGTTACGGATTACATTTCTTTATACAGTATATGACAGTTAGTGCTTAAGGTTAAATGTGTTTCCTTTCTGTGAAGCCTTCAAAATATTACATTTTATTTTTGAATTGTAATATAATTGTGTTACAGAATATAGATAGGATGTAACAGCACAATTGTTCCTTGTAGTACTAGATGAAACTTGTGATGTTTTATTTTCTGACCTTTCTCAGAAGCTAAGGCAGGTGGCACTTTAACCCTTTAATTATATATCATAATCCAACAAATGAGTTTGATTTCTGATGTGTACTTGCAGGGGTTAAAAGTTTAACATTAACATTTTTTCTTTCTCTTCAATAAACATAAATCAATTTTAAACTGTTACATATGCCTTAGTGGTAGAACACGGGTGATTTGGGGCATTCTTTTCAGAGCCTTTGACTGGGGCACAAAGTGGTCTTTCTTTATGTATTAAAGGTGAGTAGGAGATATACTGTCTTCAACCAAAATAAATTATGACTCTTTTACTACCGTAATTTGTCAAATAGGAGAGTTTCTTAAAATAGGCTTTCATAATCTACTCCAATTTCTGCTTTTCTTCACAAAGCTGAGTATTTAATCCTGTATCATTTAGTATCAACTTTTATTTAATCATCTTAAGTTTAAATATGCATAATCAAGGTTATATACTAGACATTAATGAGCAAATGTTATTACAAAACTTCAATTATCAAATACAGCTGGGAGTGAGGCCAACTTAGAAATCTAATTTTATTAACATAATTAAGCATTGACTTGCCAAATAATGACTATTGCTCTTTTCAACTTATAAACTGGGATATAGTGCTAAATGTAGACATAGGGTATTATGCAGAGTATTTATCACGTAGTATAACTAACTCCAAAAGAAATATTGTGGGACCAATAGATATTTCTGCAAATTTTTCCATTATTTTAGCTTCAGCTCATGGGCAGATGGCCCTGCCTCCTCCTCTAGAATCCTCTGATACGATACACAATTCGTACTTCTGTCAATAATGGAAAGCTGTCCAGGTCTTGAGGCAGCAAAGAAGCCTTAAACTATCAAACTCCCATCCCCATAATTGACAGTTGGGATGAGGTTCTTCTGTTCAGAAGCAGTATTTGGTTTTCACCAAACATACTGTAATGCTTCTCATGGACACCAAAGAGTTCTATCTTCAAATTGTCTGTCCAGAGAACATTATTCCAGAAGCCTGGTTGATTAGCTAATGTACTGTATGTGCTCTATGGCAAACTTCAGAAGGGCATCAATGTTATTTTTGGAGAGCAATGGTTTTCTCCTTGGTATTGACTGAACACAATTCTTCAGTCATTTTCTGCTAGCTGGTCATTAACTGTCACACTAACCAAGAGTGTCCCGCAGTTCCTTGATGATTATCCAGTTTTTTCTTGGAAAGATTTTAATAGGATGACCACTGTTTGGTAGAGTGATTGTGGTCTTGAACTTTCTCCAGTTTTTGTACAATCTGTCTGGTAGTGGATTGGTGGAGCTCCACATCCTTAGAAATGGTTTTATAACCCTATCCAAGCTGATGAGCATTAATACTCTTTTTCTGAGGTCCTTAGAAATATCCTTAGATAGTGGCATGACTTGTTTCCACACTCTTAAAGCATGAAAACCAAGCTCAAAACATTTCCAATTTTTATATGGGTTTGGGCCTTCCAAACTCAGAATGTAAGATTTATCTAAAGAAACTGGGGAAACTGTTTCACTTTTCACATCCCCTGTCCCCTTTACATTGTTTGTTTAATTCGTACATCATTTTGTTTCAAGAGACATGAAATTGGTTACTATAAACCCTACTGAATATTTACAGTATATATAGACTGGCTTTGATTCAAGAAGGTTGTCATGGTAAATCTATTACATTTCCCTATTTACATTATCTTTGGAGTTCACGAACTTTAAATCAACACTATAGATAAACCAGAAATAAAACCAAAAATGATATCTGTTTATCTATGTATAGATAAATGCAATATAAAAAATGTATCTATGTTCAGACAATTTGAGATACAGAGAGGCTGGCGATAACTAATACCTCTTTAAAGTTACTCATTTTCTAAAAATACTGTATAGGTAGGTATTCTATATCCTGGCTACATTGGCTCATCTGGCCAGAGTTTATCTTGATTTCTATGGTGTTAAGTGGACAAGAAGGCATGGGATAACCACCAGCAATTCTAGGTCCCCATTTATGTAGATACTGTAGGTGCACTGGAATGAAACTACATTATAGAAGTTAATTTGTTTTAATTGTGTTATTTTTATTAAATAAATCTACTAGTTTGCAGCAGCTATTGGCATCATCTCTGCTTATCTGAAGCTGCTTAGAGTTCAGTCTGTTACAGTTGCCTTTACTTGTCTGATGTTCATTTCTCACTAAGGTCAGAAATGAGGGCATTGACCAAGCATATAGAGTTGGGTTAGAGTACAATTCTGTGAATTCTGGGTGATTAGTATTTTTTAGATAAACTGCAGTTTTTGAAAAGCCATATTCATGTCTTTGTTCTGTGACTGGTAATAATTCTTAGTAAACACAGGCATTTAGTAAAAAAACAACAAACTTGAGTGAAGAAATGGATTTCTTTATAGATAAATCTAAGGATAAAACAACCCCTAATTTAGTAGATTGAGATGATGAGATTTAAAGGTCTTGTAATGTTAGACCTCTACATAAAACGTTTAGCCCCACATATCAGCCCCATTCATAATATTTTTGTCAACCAAACTAACACTTGTTACTGGCCTAACCACTAGTATAAAAATGAACAACAGTAATAATAAACTGTGTGACACATAAACATAGTATTTGCCTATCATCCTAAGGCAGTCATCCCATTTGTTCTCCTTAGATCACTCTAAACAATTATTTGTACTGTTGTTGTTTTCAATAGAGGAAATATTAATGTGATATCTTAATGCAAGACAACAAATATTCATTTTTCAGTTTCAGCTTGATGTTTGCCTGAATCCTCAGTAAGGGGACACTACCAGCACTTGTGTTTATTTTACAGCTGAAAACTACTCTTTGAAGACTGATACCAAAGTTCTGCACAGCAGTGAAGAGGCAGGGGAATGGGTGTCCATTGGTGGATTGGTGTCTTATTCTAACTACACTATTCAGGTTAATGCCTGTAACAGCCAGGGATGTGTAATAAGCAGTCCTACAACAATAACTCTACCTCCTGGCGGTAAGTTGAACTTTGTTTTTTCCTAAAATCTGTTTTGCTTAACTATTTTTTCACATCTTTTATACAAAAAAAGCATTTCTCCAAGATTTTTTGTTCTAAATTAACACCCTACAGTTAAGGTTTTACAGAGGGATTGTCAATATAGTTATACTTAGTTTTACTATTACTTCAATACCAGCTCTCCCAGTAGATTTGAGACCACATTCTTATGTACAGCTTTCAAATTATATACAATATATGACAATAAAGCATCCCTGAGGGAGCCACTGTAAAATATTTTCCAGCAGAAACCAGATTATGTCATTGACTCAGGCCCTCCTCCTGCAGGTGGTTAAAGGATGCAGGAGTGTTTCTGTCAGCAATACCAACAGCCTACAGTCTTTTTGGGCTATATATTTGTAACTGGTTTTAAGAGAAACTCCCAGAAGGCTGGCACAATCATGCTGGCATTGCCAAGGCTTAAGGATCGGGAGAAGTTCAGTTTGTCAGAGCTTGCATGGTAAGCCACACAACTCTGTGTCTTGTAATTAGCTAGGACCTAATGTGCTTGCAATGTTATCAACAAGCTACATCTGCACTCCATATCATACCTTAGCTCTTCTATTTGTGCTATGTTTACAGTGTGAAAAGTAGCAGATTGTCTGCTGTATAAGTAAGAGGATACATACAGTATATCTTTTCCACATCCATACCTTTATTTTTTTCTCCTCTTACTATAAAAAACCCCCAAAATAAACAGAAACAGCAACCTTTAACCCTATTGCATCTATGAGGAAAGTTTGCATTTACCAAAGTAAAGGCTTATGAAATTGTAATTGAAAAAATATAAAAATGTATCTTTTGCTAATTAGTCCCTTTATGAATATCAATTTGTGAGTATACTGAACAAACTGCTTAATGTTAAGTCCCATGTTTGATAGACACTACATTATCTTTTGTACTTCATTTTGAATCATAAACCATTTGAATTATCCAGGGTCTAGCAGTGAAGCTACTATTTAAATAATAATGATTACATGTTATTTTCCATGCTATGATGTCCTATGTTAACTTTTCAGATCATTGTGATCCAGGTCACAGTTCTGAAAGATTTCTAGAAATGTAACTACTGTATATTTGTCCTTTCTAATCAGAGAACTCAGTAAAACTCACTTCTGGCCTTGCCTCCTTTATCAGTTAAGTTCTGTATGGAAAATGTGCAGTGGCCCTTACTGCCATGTAAAGACATGCATGTAAAGACCATTGGAGTATTTGTATAGTCACTACAGTAACATTTGAACATTGGTAAATAGAGTTTATCTTACAGTACATGCATATAGAGAAGGTAGTGCAGCAAGTTCCTTCTGTAGATGAATAGTGCAGAGCAAATTTAATGCAATCTCCACTAGGGCTTTGTTTTCCACATCAGTCTTGCTTTGCTTTTGCACACGTGTGGTAAATTGTGCATATTGTCTGATGCATTTTCAGCTATACAAGGTAAGTGCTCAGGTGATATTATTATTATTTACTGTGTATGTTAATTTTGTGTTTAATTACTTTACAGTGTAGGGTAATGATTTAATTATTGTAATTATAGACTTTTAAAACAATTCATTCTTTCAGCATTATTTAATTTCTCACTATACATACTGTATGAATGGGGGAAGTTTCCTTTCTCTTTCTACCTCGCATAACTGCTAGCTGCTTCTCTCTTTCTAGCTTTCTACCCTCCTCCATGATAAGCACACATACTGCTTAACCATTAAAATACAAGAAATGCTGGTGAGCCTGTGATTCTGCTCTCCTGTCCCTCCTTCCTTACATGCAGTCAAAGCTAGGACAAATAAGGGAGGATTGCTACAATATCTTGAACAGTAATTTTCTATATGTATAATACAAAGACTAAGAAATTGTCTGTTGTGACATAAGCCTTTTCTTAGTGGCTACTCATGGTAGCTAAAGAAAAAAATAAAAACATCTCTTCCAAGCTGGGGAGAAGGAACACTGGAAGTTTATGATAGCATTAAGGGCATACCTTTTACATTGTTAAATTGTTGTTGATTTTAATTATGACTCTTATGGCTTTGAAATGTGTCTTTTTATGACCGTCCTTGCAAATGAAAGGTGACAACTCATTGGTTAAATAGGCTGTGGTTCATGCTTCCTTTTAGTTAATGGTGTGAAAACTTATTAAGCTGATTTACACATAAAATCATATTGGAAAGCATGTGCTATGTGCCGGAGTATGTGTGTTTAAGTTGAATGAAATTAGCCATGGAGGTTATAAAAGGAATCCTAAGTACTTTCATACCACTGAAAAATATAAGACATTCATAAATGAGCTATAATACATGCCAAATGATAGCAGAGGCAATAAGATATTGTTTTGAGGAAGGGCTGCAATGTTGTTTTAAAGGGATTTACTTTCAGAATAATTTTTGGAGGTACAATCACAAAGATACATACAGAGGGATTAAGATCCATGGCTGAGAACTAAAGGCCACCCCAGGCCTTAACTTGCTTTCTATTGAGCTAGTTTTAGGCCATACTGTGTTTTGCATGCTGTGCAAAAATACATTTTCTGTGTATGCCACTGACCCATCTTCCTTCCAGCAGGATCAATGGGACCACGTAGCTAATCCCAAAAGTGATTTTCTTCATTCTATCATGCAGGGTTTAACTACCTCTGTTTGTGAATTTGGCTTGTCAATACTCTTTGGACCTTCAGTTTTTTCCTAGTCATGTGCTCCCCAATAGAATTATTTAGCACTGTAACATTTATGTTACAAATCAAGATGTAGAGGGAGGTCATTAGAATGCATTCATTTCAAGATGTTTCCCATAGACAGTAATGAGATTTCTTGATTACTGAAGAAAAGTAAAACTGATAAAGATAAAACAATACACTGAGAATAATAAAGTGAAAAAAATAAATTTAGAAAACAAAAAGTACTTAAAATCTGTTATTTGAATTCTTTAATATATTCACAAATACAAAATACTGCTGTGAACCCTTACTCAGTTTGATATTAATTTAATTAAATTGCATGATGAGTTTATTAACATAATCTGTCCCCCATGTAGTGCTTACTACCTGAACATTAAAACCTTGTGTTTCACAAACTGCTGGTACTGTTTGTTTCCCTGGAGACACTTGTTGGTATTTCGGACACATAGAACCAAAACATACTGATTAATAAGCTGGTGACATTGGTGCTGTCCCTTAATTTGCTTAAATCTAATAGGCTCTTTTATCAGTCAAACCCATATAGATTGCCAATTGATTAGCTAGGGTCAGCCATGACTCTGCATGCAGTTAAAGCATGGAACTGAGTAGTGAAGACACTGTTACATATTAATAAGCCTGGAAACCAGGAGGACAAATGTACTATATGGTCCTCAAAGCAAAGAAAGAAGTGAAGAAACTTCTTCAAGATGTTCAAGTTCAGAACAAAGGCATTAGAAAGTGTATAAATTTTAAAAACCATGCTTTTTCCCCCCTCAAGATCTTTAGGCTTTTCTTACTTGAACTGAAGCCTTGTCTAGAACTGTCCTTGTTACATCAAAGAACAGAAAGGGTAGAAAGCTTAAAGATACAGTGGAAACATAAAAGTGCATAGTTTAAAATGATTAGTGACACTTCTGATATACAGTACCTGAAATAGAGAAACAGAAAGACATTTCTAAGTATTTTGTGAAACAAAGAAATATAGGAATTAACTTTTGTCAGCTATATTTGAACTGTGACGGTATCTTAATGTTTCTGAAGTTTATTTGTAAAAAGAAAGTATTGGATACATATAATCTTCATTTTATTTTAATCAAAAGATGATTTCATTGAATACCATGTTTTCATTAAGTGTTTTAAAAATATGAGTTGTGGTCTTCTTAATTCCATGTGAGCTTATGTTATGTTTCAGTGAGGTTTGAAGTTGTGACAAATGTATGAAGTGATCCATATTAATAGATGAAATGGAAGTTCCTAATTGCAGTTTGGGAGGGATGATGACAAATAAGCCAATTTTGTCCAGCTGTTCTAATTCATAATAATTTCTGATGTTAGTAATACACTGTATATATCATATGAAAACTCCTATTTTTGCATTACCTTACCCACTTGGGTAAGTCTTCATTCTGAATGGGGGACTGACCGTCCTTGTCCTCTGGCCAGGGGTCTGCCCCTTAACCAAGCACGTTAAGCCAAAACCCATTGCTGTATACAGTACTTAAAATACATCTGCAGAAGCATCTGATTCTTGAGTGTTATTATTCCTTGTGAATTGTGGTTGTATAAAGTTTCACAATAATTCAGGGAGACACAAATACCACAAAAGTGGTTTTCATTTTCCAGAACTTTGAAAGATAGGTTGTAGATTTTGGAAAAATAACTCATTACACTTTCCCCACATGCTGCAGCATCAGTTTTATTTTCCACAGTGTAAATCCTGCCCTTTTTTCATAGAATGCTGTCTGTGACAAGTCCTCTTTCATGCAATGTTTTCAGTATAATAATATGTTGCATTCCTCACCTCTTTACAGGAGAACACTGAAATGCCCTCATATCTTGGACATATAATTCTGCGCACTGACAGTCCCTGCTTGAACATGTAAGGGAAAAAATGGGATTTCAAGACACAAAGGCATCCAAACTAATGCCTATGCAAAACTGCAGAATTAAAATCTAATATTGCTACTGAAAGTACAGTTTTCACACTTCACAGAGTGCCATGCACTGTGAACCCCATACCGGAGAATTGTACTGTTTCTTGACAGCTGACTTCAGTTTTCAGTGAAGGAGAGGGATTAGCATACAGACACTGCAGTGACAATCAGGAGAGAATAGGGATTTTGATTATGGTATTTCTGTATAGTTACCATAATCTTCTGCAAATGTACTTTTAAACTGTGAAGTATTTTAACACATATTCCCTCAGCAGCCCATTTTGGCAAAAAAAAAATCATAGTCATACATCATCCTCCACTCTCCTATTACTTCTCATACATAATAAGAGTATGCACACCCACCAAACTGGAGTGCCTTAGAGAGATGGTTGTTTTGCCTTTGTTTCACTATTTTGCTGCTGCTGAAACTTTTTAAATACATTTTCCTGCTTTAAAAACACACAAGATATTTATAAAAACAGGAGTCATAAATAGTTAATTTTTGTACTTAGCATCAGAGCTTATGCCACCTAGCATATTTGGCTTGCGATAATCTAAACACAAGCCCGTCCAGAAGTGTCACATGAGTCATTCATCCTGAGCCATACCTTCCCAACTACATGAGGCAGGCCTCCCACTAGCATGCTTGAGATCACTGAGTAATTTATTTCATCACCTGCCAGAAGCTCATCGGGGTACAGCACAGAGAGTAATAACAAACAAAAATGCAATTAAAGTAACTAGGTGCAGTGGCTTATGTGTAAAAGAACTTGTAAATTCCTGAGACTGTTTTAAGGAACTTGCAAAGTAGGAGTGAATAAAGTAAGCTTGATAAAATGTATTGTACTGGATAAAAATATCAAGTCAAAAGTGACTAAACAGTAAGACTCTCTTTTCCTTTAAGTAATATTTTTCAAGTGTATAATATGGCACCAGAAATGCAAAGCTATTAATTTGTTTCAATTGTATCCTTCAATTGTATCCTGCTGTGTATTATGACTGTCTATTTTATTACTTTTATCTTTGGGAATATTCAAAACATTTACGTGTTGTATTAACTATCAACTAGTAAACATCTGGCAAGGCTTTTTATTTTCCATTTGATGTGATAAGCTCCGGAGCAACTACAGATATCTTGCTGTTTGTTAGAAATGTCTTATTGGCACATTGAGCTTAGGTACTGGCCACTTGCTGTCATGTTTCCTTTAAAAGCTTTTACTCATTAATTAAAGAATATTCATGGAGCGTACACTGTTTGGGTTCATAGTGTGAACAGTATTGAAAAAGAGCTTTTATTCACTAATAGTGAATGACATTTAAATTTTATTTGCATTTAGAAGAAATGTGACATCATTTGCTCCAAAAGTGCTTAATTGCATGTTAAAAGACAGCAAGAAAAGATTTTTCTCTTACTCACTACTAACTGAGTGTGCACAGAATTCCAAAGCAAGGACAGTACTCTTCCTTCCCAGTATATGAAGGGAAACGCCAAAGGATTGGCCGGATTTACATATCACACAGAGTAAGTTGGAGCGCAGTGCTCTATATGGAACAACAGAGAAACAGAATCAAATGAACTTGATAAGAGGATACTCACTTTCTCATTTGTAGCCTTTCTGGTGTTCTGATAAATCAGGTTCACTGATATTATCACTTATCAATCAGTGGCTTAATGTTAACAATGTTAAATTAGGGCTACAGTTACAGAACAAGATGCTTCCCATGTTACACCAAGCAATTTGACAACAAAAAATAATTGCTGATTTTAAGCCTAGGGTAACAGATAAGATATGAAAGTAGTGTTCAAAGACCATGTGATGCTTTAAACAAAAATTTCTAGTCTGCTTCTCTGGATCACCTAAATATAGTCCAAAAAGCTGTTGTTTTAGCTTCATCAACGTATTGAACTTAATTCTGTGTTTTTGTAATAATGTTTAACTTCAATATATCTGAAGCTGGAGTGCCACAATGGTAGTGGATTATGTATGCCGAAGGAATCAGACAAATATACAGTATATACATACGTTTTAAATAAGTTTTATAAGTGTCTGAAATATAAAGAAATGACAGTCAATTACTATTGCCCAGATAAGACTTACAGTATGCAACTTTCTAACAACAACAGGAGATTTTCATACATTTGTATCCTAAATCAGTGCTGTCAGACTACTGATAATTTTAAGGGGGGGGGGGCAGTTGAAAGACTAGAGTATTTATTTGCCTGTATTGGTGGGATTTTTCTGCAAACATTCATTTGTTCCTTGTGATATAATGCTATCATGCTCTTTGCAATGACAGCAGTGTTTTTAAAACTTGTCATTTTTTTAATGAAACCACCAGTGCATTATGAAAATTGAGCCCTTGCAGTAAAACTAATTTCTCTCCCTGACATGAGTGATGGGTTTGACCCCCCGATGTGCCCAGATGCTTTTCAGATTCTGCCAGAATGTTTTTGGATTCTGTTAAGTGTTCACCATTTTTCTTTTTTTTTTGGGATGATAGGATTTTTGTTGTTTAGGAAGATTTTCATTCAGGCAATTCTTTATTGGTTCCAGTTTTGTGTTGAACCTATGCTATCCGTTTCTTTAAAATGAATGGAATTAAAATGTAATTCTACATGACATTTATGATAATTGTGCATGTTAACCTGAATTTTAAATACAATTCTGACAAGGCTCAAATGGAGGAATGAGATTAATCATTCTTTTTATATATATTTAAAATAAAGAGAAGGTAGTCTTCATCTGTAAAAGGGTAATAATAATTCTTGATTGTTTCTCAGGCTCCGCCTTTGCTTGAAATTGTGGCACCTCTCTTAGTATTTACCCTGGTCTAAAACTCATAGCTCTTCGTCATTCTTATAAGATTACTACAGACGTCATGTCATGGTTCTCATTTAAATACAAGTAAACTGTCTTCTGCGAAGTACATGTAAATGTCTAGGAATCCTAGGGTTATTTTTCAGCCAGAAAGCTGGCTGAAACTCAGGCAGGTTTTCGTTGAAAGCTTTGGCAGCACAAACAGTCAACATTAAAGAACTTAAAACAGTAAGAATAACTTACATAGTAAAATAAAACTGTAAAATTCAACATACCAACGTGATTTAGCATTGGAAATTCTGTGCATCGAATTACCTTTGTTTCAATGCCATTAGAGCTTTTAGAACCTTTGATGATTTGTCCTAGCATTAGAATGATTTTTGTATCTTTATTCATTTGGGTTGTTGCATTAGGATACAGTTTTGCATTTACCAGTTTCATTTTGTTTATACCATTCTATATTATGTGTTTTTTATTACTGTTTTTTTAGAGTTCATTGTTTTGATTAGGAATTAATTAGTATTAAACTAAATACTATAAATATTGTCATATATTAAAACATGTAATGGTGAAGGAAAAACTCACCATTACAAATTTCCTGGAGGATCACATATCAATACTTTGAAACACAGAAACTGTATAGAAAATATTTAATTTGGACCAACCAAAGGATTTGGATTTGTGCTTTGACACAAGCACATACTGTATCTATACATGTTGCCTTGCAATGTGTATTTACCATTGACCAAAATTATCATAGTTTGATATATTACAAATAACAAAATTGTCCATCCATTTTCTAATCTCTTTACCCAACAGAGGTAAGCAACAGGCGCAAGGCAGGGTACACACTGGACGGGATACCAGTCCATTGCAGGGCACACACAGACACAAACACCAACCAGGGACAATTTTCCCATAAGTCAGTTTGCCTGCCAGTACTGTATGTCTTTAGACTGGAAGGAAACCGTAGCACCCCTAGAAAACCCACTTAAACACGGAGAACTTACAAACACCACACAAACAGGACGCCAAGAATTGAACTCAGGGTCCCAGTGCTGTGAAACAGCAATGCTTACCACTGCAGCACTGTGCCACCATTGCCATGTAATCATTTTTCAAATGACCTTTTTTTATTCAAAACTATAATGGTCAAACTAGATTATGTTCTATGTCTAGGAAGCTGATTGTCGGCAACAAAAATATACAGATGGAAATTTGCAGAATGCAAGTATTCAGGTTCTTGGTGGAAGCTTTTAAAATAGGCCTCTGCCAGTATTGCTCACTGTGAAGGTAAATTTATGCCCACTCATCCTTGAATAATTATTCAATTTCTTACTAGTTTTGTTCTTGTCTTCAAGTCTCACATAGATGAGACTATCAGATTTTCTATCAGATTCAAGTCAGGACTTTGAAGAGGTCACTCAAGGAGTCAACTATTCCTGTGTTGATTTTGCATTGTGCTTCATGCCACTGTTCTCTTGAAATCTGAATTTTCAACCCAGTATAAGACTTTTCTGATTTGAGCACATTTCCTTCCAGGATTCTGATGTACTTTATGCCTTTTATTTTACCCACAGTCCTTACAGTGCTCCCATTCCCTTGAAAACAAGTATCCTCATGACATGACGCTGCCACAACCATGCTTAATAGTTGATATGGTACTGATTGGGTGAAGTGCCACATTGGACTTTGCAGTTAGACCAAAAAGTTCAATTATTGTATTGACTGACTACAAAATCTTCTATCATGTCTATTGTATTATTTACAATTTGTTTTGTTGTAAACTCGAATGACACTGACTCCCATTGCAGGCATGGAACTTCTCAAATTGTTCACTGTTAGCTTCTCAGTGGCATCCCTTAACCAGTTCTTTCAGTTCAGAAGGTTGGCCTTGAATTAGTTAGTGCCTTAGTGGTATATTGTTAAATTTGAAATTTTCTGGTAAGCTTTTACTGATCTGTGCTTCTATACCGCTTTTTCCATTATGTGTTTTTGAAACCTCCATTGTTGGTTTGTCATATCAGTATAAGTCGTGGCTTCAAGTTAAATATCTAACTGATGGAATTTAAAGAGACCATACTGGAAATCCCTAGATCAGCGAGTGTTGACAGCAGGCCATAGCATAATAGCTGTAAAAGTAACAGTCTAGAAAATAAATTGGATACATAATTATTGTCATAAGAAAAATACATACCAAAAATAACATAAATAAGAATTTGTTATAGTTATGGGCATTCTACACAAGGGTGTCACAAGGTGCATACGTGAAGAAGCAGTTGTTAATATGGTAAAAGTAAATACATAAAACAAAAAACAAGTTCAATTATTGTGTTACGCCCTGACGAGCTCCAGCACCGCCGCATTAGCTCCACCAATTACCAATGCGCATTCCACACTTGCTAGAGACTCGCTGGGGCCATCCTCTAAGAGATCAGGCCAGGCCTATCAGGCCAATTAAGGAGCCTTGCACTGTATTTAAGCCCTGAGGAATCATTCCTCAGGGCTCAAACATTAAGTCACTAACCCTGCCTTGAGTTTGTCTCAGTTTCAGGTTCTCAGAAGTATTTCTCAGTGTTTTTTAATCCTCAGTTTCCAGTTCCTCAGTCATCATTGCCACTAATCATCTCTTCATCACCTCAGACCTCAGCCTCTGCTCTGCCTGCTTCAGCTGCGCAGTTACTGCCTCAGCTGTTTCCTCTGTCATCGAATAAATTCTCTCAATTGCTGCATATCTTGGCTCATTGACTCTAATTTTTAGGTTCAACCCCTTGTCGGGCCTGGCATAACATTATGATAAAAAGTTGGAATTCTTGGCCTTTTGTTACAACAACATCATCCTACCTGGGAACCTGCAACACTTCTGTTGTTAATTTATTTAGAATACTGTTGTTTTATATATTACTGCAGATTTTGTTTTATTTTTTCCTACCTGATACTTATTCCATATTAATTCCATGGATGTAGCCCACTGTATATGAAGGAGGGAGTTCAATGGGGTATTTAAATTTACAGCAGTTGACAAAGCTTGATTTAATCTTCAAATTAACTCATCTTGGAATCCACTCTAATCTATATTGGAAAGATATCACCCAATCACCTTAACCTAGAATGGACTCTATATCTTAACATTATATTATTACATGATATTATAAAATTTTCTTCAATGTTGATGCTTAATTTAACACTTGTGTTGTAGAACTGCACTACAGGGGTACTGTTTCTGAGTGCACTGAGTGTACTGTTATAGTAAGAAACTGAAATTGTTTGTTCTTTCATCTATTCATCATGAAAGTGAAGGAATCTAAACTGGCATATTATATTAAATGAATTACGACCATGCTTTCTACCAGGTGGACTGTAAAACACCAATGTAGAAAAATAGTGAAAAAAGGTAGATTTGAGCTTGATTAAAGCCTGTAATAGCTCTGAGAACTTAGTCAATGTCCTTGACTTTCTTTGCTTTATAAATTGTTTAATGGGCTGGTGCCACATTTTAAATTCTAAACTCAAGAATTATCTCATAGTTTGCAGATATCAGGACATTCCAGTGGATGACACAGAATACAATAGAGGAATACCACTTTAAAACTTTAAGATATAAGTCTTGAATTTAGTTACTCAATGTACTATATAGTATAAATATGAAAAGCATGGTATGTAGTGCTTTGTTGATATGAAAATGCTTAACATAAAGTATCATAGTAACTTACAAAGTATCATATACTATTCTACTTAAAAAATCTCAAAATAAATACCTCAGAAAATATCAAAATAAATTGACATATCATTACATTTACTACTCACAAATAAATGTAAATATATTACTAAAAAGGTACAGTAAATAGAGCCGTAGTATTAATAGTGGACGCTGCAGCTCTCAATACTACTCTGTTGTTGTTGTCTTCCGAAAACAGTGGACTTGGCATATTTGCATCAGCCCATATTTCTGTAAAATGAGAAAAAATTTAAGCTGGTGGCACTAGAAAGAAAGGAAGTTTTAGTTTTGTTGCACTAAAATATAGTGACTAAATGATTGCACTTCAGGATTTCCAATGTAAAGATTAATTGCATTTTTCAACACATTTTGTGGAGTACAAATTACTTTGATTAAGGATATAATAAAACTGAATGAATATTTTACAGAGCATTTCTTAATATAACTGAAAACTGCAGAGGATCTATGCTTTGTTCTGGCAGTGATGGGCAGTTGACTTGTAATAATTAGAGGTTCAGTCGCACAGAAAATGTGCTCATATAAAATTAATCTTAAGTCCACATCCACATCTGTATTAAACATTAAGCATTAACCTGAGAAATTCTACTCTTTCTTGTATAAGCCCATAAGTTTTGCATTTTCATTTAGTCTATATTTAGAAGAAATGTATTTAAAGTAGTTAAATTCAATAACTATTATCCTGGGGTGGCCAAAGAACATTTGTTTTTGTCTTTATGTGTACAGTAGATGTTCAATTTGATGAAAGTGTAACCCACCTTGTTATAAATAAAAAAAACCCACAAAGGCACAACAACATTTAATTAAATTTTGGATGTACATTCACTTCACCAAAAGCAAAATTATTCTTGAATCTAGAATACTTAGTCAAAGAGAAAGGAAAGTGTTAAATCAAATGGACCATGAGGAGTGAAGCTGCTGAGCCCGTGAAACTGTTTTTCCAGTTTAAGGAGCATTTCGATTCTTCCCCAAAATATGTCCACCATAGTTTGCTCTGCTCTAATTCATCCATGTTGTTCGACAGCTCCAGATGGTGTGCTGCCTCCTAGGCTGTCATCTGCCACCCCAACCAGTCTTCAGGTTGTGTGGTCGGCACCAGTTCGCAACAACGCTCCAGGCCTGCCCAGATACCAACTCCAGATGAAGGCTGCTCATTCCACTGGTGACATTATACAGTAAGACTTTACATTTTGTAGTCTTAACATATCTTTAACTTAAATAACTATGCATGTCTTGTTTGTAAATAATTCATTTAAAAAGACTTTCTAAGCATTAGAGAAATAAAGCCACACATCTGAGATTGGCTGATATAGCCCAAACGTTTACTCTCAATTTTGAAATAATTAATTCAGTGGTTAATTGGAAGACAGTATTTAGTAACTGTTTGATAAAATGAATACATTTACCAGCTAGATCTATTTTCATAAGTAATACTTAAAAATAAATGTTATGTCATACTTACACTATTCATTTTTTAACGGTTCTAAATGTGTTAATCAAAATGGAGTTTTTCAACTTTTGTGGTTTAATAAGTATCAATATCGGAATTTCAATGATTTGTGCATACTACTGGAAGTGCATACTTCCGTGCATTAATTAGAATTGTGCATGTATTTTTGTATTATTATTATTTTTTTGTATTAAGGCTTTCAGAATTACATACAGTATGAAATCTAACTGGTATTTAATACAATTGACAATTGCCAAAAATCTTTTTGGCTGTCTTTTTTGTAACTTCAAGTGGGTCCTTCATAGAAATCAATGTTCTGTCTTTATAAGCTTACAGAGACAATCCACCACATATTCAATTCTCCACCTTCTCATTGTGACTGGGGAAGCCATGTAAGCCTGCTATAAGGCAAATCACTCCAAGCCCAAACATATGAACAATTGGGCAAACCAAACAGACAAGGGGATTGATTTATCCCTACTGTGTCAAATATCCTTTTATCATTACTTGTCCATGCTCACTCTGTTTGGTTGCTTGTTGGAGAGCGCACCGGCTCTCCCCTCCCACATGCAACCTGTAGAGCTTACTCCCCCAGTGACCTAAGCCAGGACGGTATCTTCTCATTCTCTGGAGACATTGAGCAGAACATCAGGTCTTCCTCTCTTTCTGACTTTGAGCAGGGTTCTGGTGGATTGGTCAACTCACTGTCCTTCCCCTTCAAAGGCACCAGGGTAGCAACCAATTGTCATCTCTGTTTGGTTGTATAGCTGTCAGTTAAAGGCAATTACGACACCATTCAGGGTTAATGTGTGGGGTTGCAAACCTGTGATTGACAGGGGAGCCTAAGAACAGGATCAGATGGAACAATGCATCAGTACACTTGGCCATATTTGGACAACCATTTCCTGAAGGAGCCCTGGGCAGTTGGCTCTGCCCACACAAAGCTTTCCTACCAGCTTTGGTAGAAAAGTGAGTGGGAGAGTCAGAAGCACTTCAAGACAGAACTGAGACCTGTGGAAGAAGGCAGTTTTGTGGGACACATTATGGCAGTTGAAGAGGACTGAGACACCATATACTGGGAGCAGCAGAGGAAGCTGCATCTGGAACTAAGTAGGATGCCTGGCATTTCACTGTCTCTTTGCTGTAGTGTAAGGATGCACACCAGGACACTGACCAGAGCTGAGTTCAGAAAATAATGCTGCTGGACTTTTCTATTTCCTGGACTTTTCCTTGGGGACATTGCTTTTGGTAAAATGGTCCATGGGGTTTTTCAGAACAGTAAAACTGTTCTGTCAGTAAATGCCTCTGGTTGATGAGTTGCATTGTGTGTTCTGTGTGTTAGGTGGATGGAGTTAACTGTTTTGATCAACAGAAAATAAGAAACTTTAAAGATACTTTTCCTTGTTGTTAATCTGTGCATGTACTACTGGTTCTGGGAGATGAAAAGAATCTGGTGCAGAGGAACGAAGGGGCCTAGCACCCTTTAAAATGACTAGGTTGCATAGTCATACGCCTTACAGGAATACGTCTTGTTTTTATTGGTCAGCTATCCCTACACACTACACATCTCTTATGTTCACCTTCAGACATCATTTTTTTAAATCTAACATGACAGCTTGGGATTGTTTACATCTCTATTCTCAACCAAGGTGTCAAGGATCTACACACACAAAAACTCAGAATAGCCAGAGGAGTGAAGACCATGAGATTTTATTGCAGTCTTTTTCAAGGTTAATAAGTGGTAGTAGTAGCTGGACCATTGTAATTGTCGCTTCATAAGCCAGTCTGCCCAGGCCAGTTAAAACAAAACTGAATAAAACTAAATAGTTAATCATGTATAAAGGGTTTCTGATCAAGTGAAGTAATATAGATTTAACAATTAACTGAAAATATTCTGTGACATTATTTCTGGCCGATGTAGCCATGTTTGTTTACAGTAAATTGTTTCAGAATGTTATGCTTTATGTGACAGTGATTGTGATTGGAGTGAAAGCTAGAAGACTCACAGTCACAAGTAAGAAACAGGATACTAGGCTTTCCGAACTCCATGACTGTTGTAATTAATATATTTACTTTAAAAATAATGATACTACTATAGTACATTTGCTAACAGAAAGATAATATTAGGGTGGGTTTGTAAAAGGGTATTATAATTGTAAATGGTAGGTGGATAGGTCGAAATAAGACAAATAAAATGTTACATATATAATCTATCCAGACTTAAACCATTTTTGCAGACTGTTCTATAAAAAGTTATGCATCTTATATGTATTCATTACATGCATCTTGACAACCAAGTGCAATTTAATCAGAAATAGGAGAATTCTCATTCTGTTCTAATAAATAAATGACTAGACCTATGTATTATATATCACCCTAGTTTCCAGGAATCCTTTTGAAATGTATTTCATTGTTCATTTGATTTATTTATCAAGTCTTATGGTACATTTGATTGAAAAATTAAAAAAAAACTATTACAAATTAGATAAAAGAAGATTTCCAAAATTATCTTTGGAAGGGATATTCTGAAATAATTTTTTTAAACCACTTCAAATTGTATTAATTCAGACTTATTCTGTGATTGCTGTTATGGATTAAGTGGGAAATTTACACAATAAAACAAGGGTGGTAAACATTTTTTAGCTTGCTTTTTAAAATTGATTTTACAAAATAATAAAAAGCTTTTAATGTTTCATTTTTTTACAAATATACAAGTTATGTGAGGCATTCAAGCAATATTTAGTTAAAGATAAGATTATTAACACCTAAATAACACATTAAGGTGGGTAGCTGCGTCAGCATGCGTAGGCTGCAAAGGAACAAGTAATAGGTTTATTCCATGCTGAAAAAGAAGAAAGAGAACACAACGTTTCGGCCGTGGAGCCTTCTTCAGGTGTCTGAAGAAGGTGGACACCTGAAGAAGGCTCCACGGCCGAAACGTTGTGTTCTCTTTCTTCTTTTTCAGCATGGAATAAACCTATTACTTGTTCCTAAATAACACATTTGCATTTGTCTTGCATGCTGGAGTTTTAATTTTCTGGTTTTACTGAAGATGCTTGTCTATTATTCTGATGCAGTGCATACAGAAAACTTGCATTACTGACAGAAAGTAAACATTGTAAGGGAGCTGTATTTCTTAAAAGTGGGTTATTGTTGAAAAATAATCTGTAATGTATTGCCAGATTAATTTACAGTGGTGTGAAAAAGTGTTTGCCCCCTTCCTGATTTCTTATTTTTTTGCATGTTTGTCACACTGAAATGTTTCAGATCATCAAACAAATTGAAATATTAGACAAAGATAACACAAGTAAACACAAAATGCAGTTTTTAAATGAAGGTTTTTATTATTAAGGGAAAAAAAAATCCAAACCTACATGGCCCTGTGTGAAAAAGTGATTGCCCCCTAAACCTAATAACTGGTTGGGCCACCCTTAGCAGCAACAACTGCAATCAAGCGTTTGCGATAACTGGCAATGAGTCTTTTACAGCGCTGTGGAGGAATTTTGGCCCACTCATCTTTGCAGAAGTGTTGTAATTCAGCCACATTGGAGGGTTTTCGAGCCTTAACCGCTTTTTTAAGGTCATGCCACAACATCTCAATCGGATTCAGGTCAGGACTTTGACTAGGCCAATCCAAAGTCTTCATTTTGTTTTTCTTAAGCCATTCAGAGGTGGACTTGCTGGTGTGTTTTGGATCATTGTCCTGCTGCAGAACCCAAATGCGCTTCAGCTTGAGGTCACGAACAGATGGCCGGACATTCTCCTTCAGGATTTTTTGGTAGACAGCAGAATTCATGGTTCCATTTACCACAGCAAGTCTTCCAGGTCCTGAAGCAGCAAAACAGCCCCAGACCATCACACTACCACCACCATATTTTACTGTTGGTATGATGTTCCTTTTCTGAAATGCTGTGTTACTTTTACGCCAGATGTAATGGGACACACACCTTCCAAAAAGTTCAACTTTTGTCTCGTCAGTCCACAGAGTATTTTCCCAAAAGTCTTGGGGATCATCAAGATGCTTTCTGGCAAAACTGAGATGAGCCTTTATGTTCTTTTTGCTCAGCAGTGGTTTTCGTCTTGGAACTCTGCCATGCAGGCCATTTTTGCCCAGTCTCTTTCTTATGGTGGAGTCATGAACACTGACCTTAACTGAGGCAAGTGAAGCCTGCAGTTCTTTGGATGTTGTTGTGGGGTTTTTTGTGACCTCTTGGATGAGTCGTTGCTGCACTCTTGGGGTAATTTTGGTCGGCTGGCCACTCCTGGGAAGGTTCACCACTGTTCCATGTTTTCGCCATTTGTGGATAATGGCTCTCAATGTGGTTCGCTGGAGTCCCAAAGCTTTAGAAATGGCTTTATAACCTTTTCCAGACTGATAAATCTCAATTACTCTGTTTCTCATTTGTTCCTGAATTTCTTTGGATCGCAGCATGATGTCTAGCTTTTGAGGATCTTTTGGTCTACTTCACTTTGTCAGGCAGGTCCTATTTAAGTGATTTCTTGATTGAGAACAGGTGTGGCAGTAATCACGCTTGGGTGTGGCTAGAGAAATTGAACTCAGCTTTCCAAAGATGTGATAAACCACAATTGATTTATGTTTTAACAGGGGGGGCAATCACTTTTTCACACAGGGCCATGTAGGTTTGGATTTTTTTTTCCCTTAATAATAAAAACCTTCATTTAAAAACTGCATTTTGTGTTTACTTGTGTTATCTTTGTCTAATATTTCAATTTGTTTGATGATCTGAAACATTTCAGTGTGACAAACATGCAAAAAAATAAGAAATCAGGATGGGGGCAAACACTTTTTCACACCACTGTAGATACCAATTTAGTACCACTAATTTCAGTCTCAAAAATGCTATACAGTATGACCTTCCATAGGGTTTGTATAGAAATTATACTATTACGTTTGTACCGAACTTTCTGATACAATGATTATCATTGTTAACTACCAGCGGACCTGTTGAAATGAAGTCATAAGGGCACAGGCCCCAAAAAAAAACATGATCCTTAGATCAATTAACTGCTGAAGAACCAGATACTGTACGTTTGATGTCCTCCTCTCATTGGTAACCATTTTTATGTTTCTAAAATTTTGATTTAGATAGCCTAATCTCCACCCTTTTTTAGAGTTGTGGAATAATGTTTTTAGAAGTTTTTTCTGTTTTTCTGTTATTATTAGAGTAAATATTGTGTTTTATTTTGCTGTCTCGTTAAATACTTTGATGGGGGTAGGTGCATTGGTTTGAGCACATGGACATATTTTTTTTTATCACGGCTCAATACCACAGAAAAGAATGCTTATTTGCTTTCATTTTGACAGGAAGGTATACAGTAGATTTTTGTGCAGCTGTTTTCACTCAGCTGTCAATTTTGTGAAAGTTGCTCTTCAAGTATTCAAGTTCCTTGGATTGTTAAATTTGTTTTTGTTTTTTGAGTTATTTGGAAATCACCATTGTATTCTCATGGAGTTAATGAACATATTTTTTACATCTGTTTCACATGATAATTTGTGGTATTACAATAATTTGGGGTCTCTTTTTTCTTGTTCTCCACTGTTATTGTTGTTTACAGTCGATCTTTCACTGTCATGCTTGTAAATGCTTCACTGTGTTTTAAAATAAATTGTTTTGTCATGTTCATGTCTTTAATTCAGCTCATTTAAACAGACGTTTTACACCATATGAAAGATGAAATTGCTTTATTTCAGGTGACTGACCAGTAATCTTCAGTTCTCTTGTCTTTCTCTTATGTAATTTTGTGGGAAAGATCAGACAAGTAATTTTTATTTGTGTGATACTTCTTTTTTCTTCTTCCCTGGTTCAAAGGTCTCTAGCCTTTTAAAGAATAAATTGTATGTATTGTGTGCTAATGATTAGGGTTTTGTATTTATGTATTAAGACATAATGGCTCAGAGTTTGCAGTGAGCTGTTCTCCCAGGTATACAGTATATACTGTAAAGCCAAGGCAAAAGAAAAAGTAAAAGCATAATTTCCAGACATGATACTATCTAAGGTTTAAACCCTGGAGTTAAATGTGTGATATATGAAATACTTGCTATATATGAAGTTAAATGTGGGGTTCCTGCAATGCAATTTAAATGAAGGCGTATTACACTTGGTAGGCATAAATGAAAGTCAAGAAGTAGTTAGTAAAAGATTCATATGAAACAGTTTATGGGTGGTGTGGCACAGTTAAGTGAGAATGCAGATAGGAATCTTTTTTTACATTTGAGAGTCAATAGCAACAAGCAAAGCAGAGTTACCTACTGTACATACTAGCTAGTATGTTAAAGTACTACAGTACCTTGCTATCACCCTCTGCTGTGTGATCAGTTACAATGAAAAAACCTACAGAGCAAAGTTGGATACCCACTAATCTTGTTAACAGTACAATACTAAGCGTTGCTGCTGTTTATCCAAATGGGAACGGAAGAGGGCTGAATCAAAATAAAATATCTTTGCTTAATTAATTTATTAACTTGATAATCAAAATATTTAGACAATATTGCGAGTTCTTTAAAATAGATTATTCCTGTGATTTTTTCTCCAGACTTTTTGATAATGCAACGACTTCCTTCAGCTACATAACGGAGGACCTGGAGCCATATACAGCTTATGACTTGAGATTGATCATCTCAAATGCACATGGAAACGGGATCAGTGAATGGGTCCGAATGGTGACAGCAGAGGACAGTAAGTAGCCCCTTGTGTTACCCCGATTACTGAAGGGGAGTATATTTGTTAAAGTGGGTTTGGATAACTGACACATTGCAATAGATAAATTTAAAGATATCTTTAATTTAGAGATATCTGAGTTGGGGTTATCGAGGGTGGTCCATGTTAAGTATATAGTGAAAAAAACTGGTTGTAATGTTCTAAAGTTTTCTCCAGTTGTAATTATTTTTATGTTTTTGTATTGTCTGTACATTTGTGTAATAAATGTTTTATTCCCTCCCTGTTTCAACACCACCAAAATATTTACAGAAAATTAAAGAAGCTACCTTGGCCTTTTAAACAATTATAAATTGCTTGTAAGGTTAGTGTCAGAACTAACATTATTATTATTATTATTATTATTATTATTATTATTATTATTATTACAATATTATTATTAGAATATGTTAATCTTTAGTTTGAATCATTTTACTCAAAATCTAATGTATTACAACAGCTTGGTATTTTTATACAGTATTCTTCAGCAAAGACAATTGTACAGGCAAACATCTTTTTAACATCATATTGTTGAAATGCGTGTAAATAGAAAGTTTGTTTAGATTGTTAGATTATTAGAAAGTTTTTAAATAACTTGGGTAGAGTTTGCTGAGATTGCTTAAATATGAGGTGACTTTTGTTCTTTGATTGGAGATGTTTAAGGAGAGAAAACAGGACAACTGTTCCAAAGGGTTCACAGAAACCTTTCAAATCCTATGTACCTACAGTATGTAGAAGAGGAAATTGTGGTTATCTGGTAATCTCTACTGTGCTTTGCTCAGATTTATTAACTGTGTTATGGATCTATTATCAACTAACTATGCTATCAAATGGGATTTTTAACACTCTGATGAATCAAGTCTCAAATATCCCTGAGAATCTTGCATGCTTATGTGAGATTTTCTTAAGGACATGGAATCCCATTTCCCATGGTCAAATGTGAACTCTATTTTACCTCTGAAATACCAGTGCAATGTGGTCTTTGATGCAAAGTGTTGACATATCTGGTAGTGGAACCCTTGCTGATTGATCTCCTTCAGGCAAAAAGTGCTTAATCAGTAATATGATGTTTAATTGAAATTAAAATTTGATTTTTATTGCTTTTAAATAACTAAGTTACAGAAACATGTTTTCAATTAGAATAAAAAAAACAATTACGTTAATACCAATATTTTTCAATTACTTCTTTTTTTTCTCATTAATAGCTGTTACATATGAACATAAGATAAGTTAAAATTCAGAGGAGGCTATTCAATCCATTTATTCCTTTTGGTTGCTAGAAGCTAATCGATACAAATATCTCATCCAGGAAGGATGAAATCTTTTCTTTACTTTGTTTCATAAAGAAGTCAAGGTATCAGCACCAGCAACATAACAGGGACAATGCTTTGTGTTAAAGTGACTCCTGATTACTCTTTTAAAAGAACATCCGTGTATTTTCCACTAATTTCCTCTGGGTTGTGTCTCACTGTTGAAACGTTTTTTATTTCCATTTCTCTCTGTGGCTTAGTTGCTGTAAATACGTTCCTGTAGTATTTCAATATGTAAACAGTTTAGCAAGAGTAATTCACTCTCTGCAGTACGACTTGAAAATTGAGACTGACCCGTTGCTTATATTGTATCTTGCTAGCATTTTCCTTTGTCCTGAGAATTCTGAATCAACTTGTTCCATTAGACCTCCCTTGTCCTGGCTGTCTACTATAAGAAACTGGGCAAGAGAGGAAGAGAGAGTCCATATTTCTCCATCATTTTTGGACAAACAATCCCACTCTCAGGAGATCGTCACATGAGCTAGAACTTCAGATCTGATTGAATGTCAGGATGATCATGGGGGCTACTTGAAGACCATACAGTACATGCAAATGGATATGTGAGGTGGTGCAATGTCTTCACTTCCTCTCTTTTTTCCATCTATCTGTTCCAGGTCTGATCTCCACCTCCACTCACCTTATGCATCATCTCTCATTGTGTTGTAACTGATTGGTGTCAGTTAGTGACTAGTGCAAATAGTGTGTCACTCAATGTGTTATGATCTCCATCCATTGTGCCAATAATTTTATGGTAGCAGGAAGACCATATAAAGAAAGAGAAGCAGATATGAAGGAGAAAAGAAAAAACACAATACTATACAAATGCACTGGGCTTTAGATGTATAATTCAAGTAAACATACTATATGTCCTGAGCCATTGTCCTTCTCCCACTTATGTCACTCTGTTGTTGGTTGTACAATATTTTAAATACTATTAGTTATATGTCCAGCATGATATTGATACTCTTGCTAATATTTACCAGAATTTTAAAAAATACTGGTGAAATTGCTAGATTTCTTATTGTAGTGGTGAAAGAGCAGATTTGACAAACTTATCAACAGGGAGAGCCTTTAGTTAAAATCCCGGGGGAGCCAAACTGCCTTTGTGCAGAGAGATTCCATTAATGCTGAACACTAAACCTTGCTGAGATAGGTAGGCCTGGTGTCAAAATGCCTGTTAGTACAAGAATGTTCTCTTAAGCAAGACAAGAAAAAGCTCCTCATGCTGAACATACAGTATAAGAAAGAAGTTTATACCTCTGTTAGCAGCCTGTGAAAAAGAAAGAGGTGTACATAAAGACAATTGCTACAGTTATAAATATTTTAATAAAGACATTGCTATACTACTATATTTTCTTTTTTGCTATTTCACCCTTTATGCTATTGTATAAAACTCCTGTACTTAAGATAATATTTGCTATTTCAGACAGTTATTATTGTCTTACAATAAGACAAATCAAAACATGTTTAATGCTACATTTTGATTGCAACATAGAATATTAAAATCAATCTCTTGTGCTTTTTACAGATCTCTGTTCATGGAAAATCAGACTATTTTCTGAATGTTTATTTTCTGAAGAAGTCCACTATTACAGATATCTGTATCACATTGCAAGTGTCATACTTTTTCACTAGGAATTCTGCGTGCTATAAAAAAAAGTTAAAAATTGGTCATATAGTTATAAACTGCAAGGAAACACTGTATTCTACAATGCTTTACTGAAACTACTACTAGACCAATATTCGGAAATGCTGCCTGCTTTCCAATTCTAATGATCAAAATTTATATCTATTTTGAAATCTGCAGTGTTTACAAAAGGAAATGTAAATACTCCAAGGAGAATATGTCTATTTATTAAGCTATGAATGTGTTTTTAATGTCTGCTTACATAGGAAAATGCATACCAATGGCACTAACTAGGATAAGCACAAAAATGTCCACATCAACAGACGCTGGAGCATAGAAGTGTATATCTTGTAGGTGACCTACATCATGTCATTGTGGTCTAATTACTATAATAGAATCATATTAGAGTTCATAACAGAGACTCTTTGGTAAGTTATAAATTAATTATACTTGAGTCTATTATCACATATATTATAATTACACTGCTACTATTTGCATACATTTCAAATGCTCTGTATTATTGCCTATCACCTATTCATTATTATGCAGAAAGTCTCCGTACTCTCCTTTGGAATACTGAATTATTGCCCAGTAGCGCCTGAAAACTTTTCTTTCACAAAGTTTTTAAATGTCTAAATGTTTAAATGTCTTAAGGTATACATGGTCCCAGTCTATAAAGGACAATGACAGTGCAGCTGCTATCATAAATTGCTAAAATTCTGAAATTGCACCAACTCAGTTTATGTGTGCCATTATTTTAAATGTGTGCGGAAATGCTTTAAGGTGTTTTTTATTTGAAAACGTATTTATATTGACAAGAGAACTTTATCATTAAACAGCATTCCTCTATGTGCCAGACACACTTGGTACCCAGCTGCACTATTTTCTAGGTCTTCATCTCACAGAACTACCAATTTTGTTTAATTTCTTACAATCTTCATTTACTGTCCCTACAGCATGTCTGGCAGGATCTGCATAAAAACTGGTGAAGCCACATTACTTCAAAGATTTTTAGATTCTCACTGTCAGTGCTGAAATATAGTCATAAATGTAAAGAAAAAAATATATTAAAAGTTTAACTGTAAATAAATTCTCATTTGACAATAATTTAATCACACAACCAAAAAGTAGCACTAACACTGAATGGTACTTCTGAATATTAATTAAACTTGTTGCATCAAACATTGTAATTAAAATTCTAAAGAGCAGCTTTGGCGAAAAATATTAAGAAGTATTTAAATTATTCACTGAATTTAGATTTGAGTACAAAGTTTTTTTTATTCTTTCAGTAAAGTATGTGGTAAAGGACTTATGTATATGTATCTTGTATCTTGCAACACATTATACAATTGTTCTACTGTATGTCAAAAATGTTTTGGGTTGTAGTAATTTATTCTTTGGATAGAGGAAAAATGATATGTGTCGATTTGTTTTATAATTTTTAACAATGAACATATAATTATGTACTCGTAGGACTGAGTGACAAATGCAGTGCAGAGTATAAATTCCTATCTAAATATAAGCATTTGAATTCAAATAAATGCAACATTTATGACCATTTATGTGGATTGAGATAGAGTTGTCTGGAAAAGATTTGCATTGAAATGATTTGGGTCTTTGAGAGAATGTTGTTTCTCCAAGACCTTTAGACCTTATTTGTCCTTCAATATTGCCTCATCCATAAGTACCAGAAGACAGTTTATTTTCTCTTTGAGTTAGAATATAATTGAATAAATGGCAGGTGAAGAATCAGAAAAGGTGTTTTGGAGAGGCAGTGGGTTTCTACTGCTAATAAACGCTTTCACATTTCATAGCCCATCACTATGAAATAGTACTTTGTAAACCAGTACTAAATTAACAATGGAAGCAATAGTTGGATATTTTTCAAGATAATGTTACAGTGTATAGGGTAAAGAGAGTGTAAAGGACATACAGTACAAGGTTAAAATGAAGAATCATGTAATATGTGTGTCCCTTTTTTCATTTTATTTTTACAATTCTTCTACTTTTTTTAGCTTTGGAATAAAAATTAAAAGCTTAACTGTACTAACAGCAACAGATACATTTTCCCTCATTGTAGTTCAGATCTAATACATTCCCCATTTTTTCACTGTTTTTATAAAGTTACACTGCATTTTGAATCTTTCTAAATTTTTCAATTCAAAGTAATTTCCATGTATTTACCAAGTCATTTTTGCAAACTGATTTAAAGCCAAAGACATGCTGTTTACTGAGGAAGAATAAAGTGTCTTCAAAGTACAAGAGAATGGTAATGTACAGCAATGGCTTCTATTAGTAATTGAAATAAATTAATGACTGTAATGTCATATTAGCATGAGGATTTTCAATAGCAGCTTATATTTTCTCTCCCATCACCTTGCTAAGACCAACAAATCCTGTAAGTACATCTTCACATGAGTTTAGGTATTCAGCAGCACCTCTGGCTCTTCTCTTTTATCATTCCATTAAAATTTTATGCCTATCATTTTAATGTGATTTTATTAACAAATTCTTCATTCTAAGCTTTTATAGTTGCCACAGTGAATATTAACTTTGTAATGCAGAAAAGTGTCTTTTATTATAGAGGAATTGCTGTTTACATATCGTTGCATGTCCTGAGTGTATTGAAGACATCTGTATGCTGTGCTTATTTTGTGCCACAGCTCAGCTCTCAGTTTTAAACTAGCCAAACTCCAGGACGTCTAAGCACTGGCTCCTCCTTCTGACATGAAAATTTTTACATGCATGTTTACAATTTAAACAGAAGCATGAAACATAAAAAATTGTTCATCTAAAAACAGTCAAATATCTCTTTTTTTATTTTTTCTTCAAGTCCCAGAATAATTTCCAAACCTGAATCTGCATTGAGAAAAACCACAAAGTCCCGAGCAGTAGGCAGGTGTGAGTAGTGCTACTGACTTATGTTGATGCTTTGCCTGAAAGCATGGCTGTGGAAAATGAGGAGCAGGACACAGTGGATGATTCTACCAGTGAGAAGCATATGTATCTGTCTAACATACCTCCAATTCTTTGGACTATTGAACAAATTGAATTGCATCAAACCAAACACTCATACCTCTCTGGGTCCAAAGACAATATCAGCCATGAAACTCGCTAAAGAGTGGGTAACACGCACTCTGACTTCCTCTGCTCCAAATGTAAAAAAAACAATGAAGGGTGCTCAGCAAACAGGTGGTGGAATATGCTTGAACCATTTCATATTTATTGTTGATGTTCAATCGGAACAAAATTCTACCATACCAGAGTTTTTTTCCATATAGAATACCAAGAAGCAAACCCATTTATGGTTTTGAACACAAAGTTTTTTGTCAGAAATTTAATAGGATTAAATTTTAAAAATGTTGTATTCCAATGTTGCATGCTCAAACAGCACATTTCCTCTAAAATGAGAAATAAATTGTTTGGGAAATTATAACAGTGTGCTTCTAAACTCTGACTAATGAGACATGATGCTGCTAGTTCAAACAAAAAAGTGCCTTTATTGTGTTACAAATCTGTTTGTACCTTTTTTAACTCTAAATGTTATTTCAGAAAAATAACAAAAGATTTCATCTGTAAAATAAAATTATATATTTTTAAAAATATGGTTACCTGTTAGCTATATACAGGATGTAACACATGTACTATAGCTCTGCACTGCCAGCATTTGATCACTTGCGGGTCCAGCATAAAGCACCATTCTACAGGCAGCAGTGAACTCCTCTGTGCCGTAGGACTAGGTCCTAGGTTTTAAGTGGTTTATATCACATTTGTAACAGTGAGCCCTGTTGCATATACAGTATTGGCCAGTGGGGGATCGTAATCAGATTCTGAAACCCTATGGGCCCAAAAGCAGGTCAACAAGAGTGGAATTAATCAATAATAGAGTAGACCTAATATCATATAACAATAATAATTCCTAACAGTTATATAGTGCTTTTCTAGACACTCCACTCAAAGTACTTTACAGGTAATGGGAACTCCCCTCCACCACCACCAATGTGCAGCACCCAACTGGATGATGTAACGGCAGCCATAGTGTACTAGTATGTTAACCACACATCAGCTATTAGTGGTGAGGAGAGCAGAGTAATGAAGCCAATTTATAGATGGAGATTATTAGGAGGCCATGATTTGAAAAGGCCAATGTGAAATTTGGCCAGGACGCTGGGGGTAACACCCCTTCTCTTTTCAAGAAATGGCCTGGGATTTTTAATGACCACAGAGAATCTGTTTTTAAGTTTAATTCAAATGATAACAGTGTTATGACTACTGTGGAACATACATGAGAACCCATACTGTATAAGCTGTGTCAACAATGTCCCTGTCATAATCTACTTATATGATTTAGTCCACTTGCAAGAATCACATCTTTCTTTTGACTCTTATTTGCAGTTGATTCTTATATACAATTGATTATTAGAACTGGGCTGCCAAAGGAATCAAATATGAAATCATTGGTTATGTTTTAAAGAATGGACACTATTTGAATTGAAAAATGATTCATTTACCATAATTAAATTCATTTGATTGTAAATATGTTTGACATTGTACAAGATCATAACACAATTATTACAATATTATTTTCCAATTCTTTAATCAGATTCCTTTTTATGAATCTAATACTGTACAAACAGACCCTCTGAGAATTTAGGGGATCAGAAAGTATTTCACATTTTTAAAAGAATGAGTTCTGGCATTCCCCAATGTTGACCTCCCTTTCCTTGCCAGCCATTGAACAGATAAACATGGCAGTAAGTCTGTCTTTGGACTTTTTTCTACCTTTTTATTTTCAGATTTAAAACTCACTTTCATCTGAGTTCCAAATGTCTTCTTCAAAGTTACATCTCATGATGATCTACTCATTTTATAACCAATCGTGACATGAGTGAATGTCTGTGTCTTCAACTTCTTCCATGTAGTTTGTTAAAAATAAAATCCCCTGTGGTTTGTATTTGAAATCAAACCAGCCAGTGCTGGTATTGAAGATGTTCATGACCACAGACACTACCAGTTTTTCTATTTTCTACATCACCAACTGTATGCTTACGGAGATGTTTATTTCTCTGTCTTTTTTGATCCACTTAATACATGCCATTCTCAACCACAGCTACATAGGCTTCCAAAACCCAAAGTGAGGAATAATAAATTCCTAAATTTTAGGTATTAAATCCTTTACATCTCATTTAAAAACATAAAATAATAGAAATTTATTTACTAAAATGTAAATAATCCTAGTCCTGACTGGTCAATATTACCACTTTATGATGGAGCAAACTGCATTTAGTGAGGTGTGCTATTCATAATAATAAGAGTTAAAGATTAAGTTGGAAGTTGTGAAATTGGAGTAGAAAATAAAAACAATAAGGAAATATGGCTTTTAGTGTTCCGTGGTAACATATAGTTGTTTGGACATTTGTCTAACTCATTTCTCAAACTTCATTTTTGAACCCTTTAAGAACTAAGTTTATATAATGCAATTTAGGAAGAACTGCAGAATGGATAGGTGTTCTTTAATGAAGTTCTAGATCATAGGTTGTGTTGCCAATAGTAAATGATTGAGTGCTGATTTCCGACAGTATTTAGGCCCTCAAAGAATGCATGGATAAAGCTTAGAGCGGAAAGGGAAGACAATTTCAGGCAGCCAAAATGGGGCAAAACATTTTCCTTTATAGCAAACCTTGAACCCAATTGCCCAATCAAAAGGAAAGAGTCAGTAAACAGCTTCACATCTTTTTCGGAGGAGTTATACAAATGAGATGATATTAAGAACACATGCTGCAACATGTAATTGTGTCTCCTGTACAGTAGGTATAGTAGTTTTAAAATACTCACATATTTAATTTAGATGTACAGTATACAGTATACTGTAGGTTCAAGGAGACATTGGGATTCAGTCATTCAGCAGCTTTAATAATTTATGAATTACAGCGCTGGAGCTCTGGGCTCAGTTTCTGGGGTGCTATCTGCGTAGAGTTTGAATGTTCACCCCATAATTGCTTGGGTTTTCTCAAGGTGCTCTGGTTTCCTCCCACAGTCCAAAGGTACTGGTATAGTTGGTTAATTGGCTTCTGGGAAAGAACCTAACCCTGGTGTGAGTGTGTGTGTGCTTGTGTCTGTGTGTGATTATCAGGATAACAGTGGCTGGTAGTAACTGTGCTGATGATTGGGCAGAAGAGAGAAGATCTCAGAAGGAAAGAGTTTCAGTGAGAGTAATAGCTACAGCAAGAAAGAGAGAGATCTACTGGTGGGATGTCTGATGATTCAGGGGATAGAATAACAGAGGCCTTTAAGATGATGATTATGAGTCAGTGGTACAAGTGGACCAGGAGGAAGGTGGACTTCAGACAAGAAGGGATGAACACTGAATAGGAACCAGCCACTTGGAAATCCTCAGGCAGATGGGAGGATTGATTCAGCTGAGAACTGAGTGAACCATGAGTGGGGCATAAAAGCAGAGTGCATAATAAACAGGATAACAATCTGCTTCTTTGGGTTCCCTCACCAGACTGGGAGACTGTGGGTGTAATGGAGGGATGCCTGATTAGGGCATTGGGCCAGCTGCAGGAGCACGAAAGGCAGAGACAGCAAAACCACAGTTGAGAAACTATGCTGCCAAATTTCACATAAAAATTTGATAGTAATGATTAATTTTAAGATAGAGCAAACAGTCTGCAAATATAAATAGAGTGTTAATAACCTTACATATTAAATCTAAGATTGCATGGTTTGTTTATAGTTTAAGTTTTTCAGTTTAGAGTTCACCCTTTTCAGTGCAAGAGAGCTTGAAGAAATAGTCTGTATATCGAAATGTAGTTCTAAAAATAAGCCTTTTCCCTCTGTCTTTTGACTTCTTTTATTACTGTGCTAACTAAATTCATATAAATCTGATTTAAAGGCTCAGCGGGCTGCACTCTTGTTTTTCCTTACATTTTTTGCAATTTATACTTCTTGAAGTGGCTTTCTAAGTATTCTAGAATGTCCTGAAATTACAACTGTTACTGATGGCTGATTGAGGCCGACGTGTGTTATTGCACTGTGTTCTTGCTTGTACCCCGAGAGCAGTAAGGCATCAATAAAATAAAAAGCACCTGCATCTTAAATGAAATTTCAATTGAAAAACTTAACAGCCCTTCAAATTGCAGTTTTTAACACAGACCAGTAAAGCTTAAATAACACTTCGCCTCTATAGGCCATGGGGGGGTGGGAGGGTTTGTAGAGGGGGTGGGGGCATTGGGGATTTCACATTCAAGGTGACTTGATTGTCTCGTGTGGTAAAATTATTTACAATTAAGGAATTTCTCAAGAGAGCAGCATTGAATTTGCTGTTTGACACCTATGCAGGCATGTGGTTGGGCTTTTTCAGTATTCATGGAAGCTCCTGAACCTTTGTGGTAATTGAATCAGTTAGAGTGCTGAGTGGAGCAAGCATAAAAACCTGTTAACCTAAAGGTCAGATCTGTGCATTGTTTATTTATCAGAAGGTTGAAAGAGCTAAATCGGCAGCTACTGTCACAGAGGCAGTAAAAAATTACCCATAACAATAACAGGGAGTAGATAAATGAAAAACTCTGGGTTAGAATTATAAACAGAAGAAGCTGAAATGTGTAATTTAAAACTCTGTTGGGGACAGAAACAAGCATTTAAAAATATTGTCTATACAGATCCTGGAAATCATTCATATGCAAAATGTATTTATAGGATTTCAATTTACTTTTTGTGGGAGACTAATGTAATTAAAATGCCAGCAATAAGGTGCATTAAATTGGAAATAGCATTGATTATATTATTAGGTACTATTGCATTTGTGTAACCTGAGCTCTGAAGGTTATGAGGCTGGGGAGGCCAGAGGCTCTGTGCATGCACATTACTGCATTGTGGACTGGAATTCCAACTGATACTACCACCCTGGTGTGTTTACCTGGCACAGAAGCTGAAGAATACATAGAAAAGATCTTGCAGACTTTTGAAGCTCAGTCCTGATGGATAATATCAAATATCTTTCAACAGAAATCCTACTAGGGTTCATTTCACAAGGAAAATAATGCATTCCTACTGGATATTTGTAGAAGTCAAAAATTATTTTAAGCTTAGAAATCTGCAGGATGCTATATACAGTATATTCTGTCCATACCAGGAATCATACTGAGGCTGATCTGGGCTCTCTGTTCTAGAGCTGAATAAAGAAAAAATACATTTATTACAGAACATACATATATATTTTGACTGAAGATGGAATAAATGCACTTCTGTCTGCTGATACTGGTGTCAAAAGGGCATTCTCTTTTAACAGGATCTAGTTTTTGTTTTCTTTAATCTGACTAAAAAGCACTGGTACATGTATAACCACTGCTACTATTTATGATTAGATTAAAAGAAAACAAAACATTTTGCTGGCTGAAGCTTTTTAATTTTCGGATTGCAATTTTACCAAATGAACATGTAATGGTGTACATTATAGAGTATATCCCTTTTTTGGTTGAAGTTCAAGAAAAAGCTATTCATTTCGGATTTCAGATGTTGAAAAAAATTTATCAGATAGTTTGAGCAACCATTGAGGGTTTTATCACAATGTGTAACAAATACAGTGTATTTGTAATGGAGCATATACATATTTTGATCTATACATTTTGTCTAAACATAACATGGTTCTTTTTGAATAAAACTGGTTTCATCAAAAAATATAATAAAATAGCTTGTTTTAAAACCTGTATTATGCTATGGCATAAAACTATTGAATGATTTAACTGTCTTAATATCAAGTTTTCAGTAGTAAACTTTACTGTTTTGTCATGGCTAGGGCATAGATGCACTTTAATGGTGGAGACAGCAAGTATTCAATAAGAAATAGTTTTGTTGTTGGTCATTGTAGAGTTGTTAAATAAAACTGGGAACTGGAGGCAAGGAATTTACGGTAGACCAGTACTGTGGGCCCAGAAAGGCCCTTGACATCACAAAGAAAATAATTAAAGCAAACAACACACTCATTTAATTATACAGTACATCAATGATAGATGCTTAAGCAATTCAACTCAAGATGTCAGGCCTATTGTATTAACGGGGATCTATGACATTATAGGAGTAACTGAAAAATGGCTAGGAGAGGATAACAGGGATGAGTTTAAAATTAATGGGTACATAATATTTGGAAAGACAGGAGGATTGAAGTGATGGTGGTGTGGAACTATATATTAAAAAATAATCTGCAAGATAGAGAACTGAAGCTAGAGGGTATGAACAGATTATAATGTGTGAGTAAGATTTGAAAATAACAATTCTTAACAATAGATGCATGTTACAGACCACTTAATGTAGACATGGACACAAAAAGGTTATTGTATGATGAGATTAAAAAGTATCTACTGTAGCTAAAATAATATTATGTTATTAAACTGTGGGGATAAACTGTGCATGTATAAA
The DNA here is from genome assembly GCF_055471065.1 of Atractosteus spatula. Lineage (NCBI taxonomy): Eukaryota > Metazoa > Chordata > Actinopteri > Semionotiformes > Lepisosteidae > Atractosteus > Atractosteus spatula. Next base: position 16,932,120 of record NC_142707.1, read on the forward strand.
TTGGCATATTTAAATGGTTAATGGATAAATGATTGGTTCTCAACTCAGTTTGTAAAAGCACCAGCTAGGAAATATCATCTTATTGACCTTATCTTTTCAAAAGACTAGGGTATAATTAAAAACACATGTGATAGAGCCACTAGGAAATTGTGACTATAATTTATTATAATCTATATACTTTTGGTCTCTAAAATGTGAATCAAATCTTTTTTTTTAAGTTTAGAAACAGACTATGAAGGAATGGGACAAAGTTTACAAATAAACAATAGACAAGGAATGAAGTCAATAGCAGAAAGATGGCCATGCTTAAAACACATAATGTTGAAGATGACAAAATAATTAATCCCTAAAACAGCAATTAATAAACAAATGAATAAATGGCTTAGTGCAGACATTAATAAAACAAGTTCCAAACAAAATGTAAGTGCATTAGAGAGTTAACAGTATATGAAAATAGTACTGTATATCTTCAGGTACAGACAAAAAGAGAATTACCATTAAGGGGAACAAAAATAATAATTAACAAAATAATAATTGCATTATTAACATTTTTAAAACTGTAAAACCAATACTTTTCCAGGGATAACCCATGTTTCGGTGTTCATATATTATTGTATATCTGGTGGCTATAAAATGATGGGATAATACCCAGATATTCAGAATTCATTATCAATTTAAGTAAAGAATATCTCCAAAACTATTTAGACTTCCAGAAAGCTTTTGATAAGGTCCCTCACAATGTTTTTAATTTTTAAAGTAAGAGCCATGGTAATTGAGGATCACAGCCCATGGAAAAGAACTCATTAGCAAATAGGAAGCGATGTATCATCAGGTAGAATTCAATATGTGTGTGTGACTGGGATTCATTGTAAATTTGCTCTTTGCTCACCGAAACAGGGAGACAGACAACTGTTGTATGTGACATTTCAGAGTAGTTATAAGATGGAGATAACCACTGTCAAAAATAACCATTGCACTACTGTAATATTTATATAAGTCCTAATGCATAGACAAAGATTTCTCCTTAACATGACATTTATGGTAACAGAGAGTTAGTCTAAAGTATAAACGTTGGTTGTAAATGCATGGGTGTAGAACACTAAAGGAAAATGTACTTTTTTGTCCTCTGAAATGCTCTTTTTAGTTAAGTTAAAACTTATTTCAAACCTTCACTGAGCTGTGGTGTGACTTTTTGCAACTCTTCAATTTTATAGAGCACAATGTCTACTTGGGCATGTCGTATGTAAACAATGCCATAAGCTTTCATATCAGTTTTTGGGTGTTTGTCCTTCTGAACTTTATCCACAAATTAGAGTTTCAAAGATTTATAAATTAGTTCAATTTGCACTTATATTCAGGGACTTTACAACTAGCATATGATGTTTAGATTCGGTCCACATGCATAAACAGGATATTATAGCCTCAGAGAAAGAGTTTGAAGAAATGCAACAAGAATGATTCCTTATCTTTGGATTGATTGTCATATACTGTAACAACAAGTGAAGGGGCCTAAAAAGAAAGAGATTGCAAGAGAATTTAATTCAAATATGCAACAATCTACAGGTATAGATAGGGACTATTTCACGTTAGATAAACATGGTTACAGTTGGAAATTAAAAGAGAATTAATTTAGGATGAAGAATAGAAAACACTTCTTTTCACAATTAGGTGTGGGTATCTGTTCTGGAACAGGTTTGCCAGGCAGATGGTTCAGGCCCAATCTCTGGGCACCTTTAAGAAACAGCTGGATGTTCATTTACCTCCTAAATCACCAAATGGGCAAGATTTGCATCCTGTCTAGTTTTCTTATTTGTTCGATACTATGTTTGGGTGAGTAGTGTATGTGTAAAAGTATTAATTGTTAAAAACAGTCTTACAATCAAGTCACATATCTTTATCACATAGATTATTATTATTTATGTAATACATTTGTGATACATGTCATTATAACAACTACATATGGTAAGCTAAATTATGCAGCTGGTCTGCTTAAAATGGAATACAAATTTATTTGTCAAAGAAATACATTTCAAGATGCCTGATGATACTATGCCTGAGTCCACATCAGTAGCTGACACATACGCTGGGGGAAAGACTAATCATGTAGTTTTTGTATTTTGTTGGTTAGAAGCATATGTTTTTTTTTCCCCACATTTACTGTAGATATAGAATTTTACTAATTGTATTATTAATTTATTAATTTTACTAATTCTCTAAAATCACAGATTTGAATGGTTAATGTAGAAAACAGGGAGCATAACAAAAAAAATTACATATACAGTTCTTAACATATGAGTCTGGGCTTCAAAAAGCTACGGGTAATACTATGTTGGTGAAAAGAAATACACTGTGTGTGCTGAATTTTTCATATGATATAGATTCTATATGCTAAAATACATATTTTAATTATGTATTACTGCATAGGTTTCTGTGTTATTGACCAATTTATTACTGGAGATGGTTAATGGAAAGAATTTATTTAGCAATTCAAATGGTGCAAAGTTTTCAGTAGAAATGTACTTTGTAAAAAATAAGACTTTTTTTACATAAGAATTGCTAGTAGCATTTTAAAATTACTTTGGTATAACCTACAACTTGCCCTTTATGGTATGCTTCTATGTACAGTATTGAACACATTATGTACGAGTGTAGTTTCATGATTAAAGCAGTACAATACAGTAGCATTAAAATAGAATTACAAATTACAATGACAACAACAAATCCACAAATTTAATTTTTTTCTTTAAGATGATAAGCATCATTAAACTCTATATGATACGGTCATAATAGCAATGATGACAAATGGGATTAAATGAATCACAAAGGTCAAGAAATTACAAATAAAAAAGAGACCTGAGTTATCCAACATTTCACAGGGAGAATGAGAAGGAGATTTCCAATAGACTTGATGTGATTTCTTTGTTTTACTTACAGGGCCTGGGCCAGTGGACCCACCTGTCATTTCTGAAGTCCAACCAAAAAGGGCAACGATCACCTGGCAGCACCCATCCCAACCCAATGGTGTCATCACTCACTATAACATCTACCAGAACAGTACTTTGAAGGCTACTGCAGCAGGCAACAGCACCATGTATACAGTGGCTCCTTTAGAGCCCTTCAAGAAGTATACATTCAAAGTAGAGTGCTGTACAGCAGCAGGGTGCACACTTTCTTCTGAGTCCCGTGCTGTTCATACCCCCCCAGCACCTCCTGAAGATATTCCTGCTCCACAACTCTTCTCTGACACCCCCACATCTGTGCTTTTATTCTGGGAGCCTCCCCTTCACCCCAATGGTGAGGTGGAGCATTACACAGTGGAGAGGAGAGTGAAAGGCACCCAACAGATATCTACTGTTGCTACTGTGCTGGCTGATGAGCCCCTAACCTACCTTGACAATTCAGTGAGTTTAAGTCCCTGGACAATGTACGAGTATCGGATTGTGGCCTCCACTGTCAATGGAGGCCTCAACAGTAGTGACTGGAAGGAAGTTACCACAAGACCATCAAGACCAGCTGGACTGCAGAAACCTAAGGTGCTGGTTTTGGGTCCAGATGCAATTGAGGTAGGGCAGATATTTAGTATTTTCTGAGGAAATGTCATCAAGCAGGAATGCTAGTTTTCATTTCAAGTTTCTTTAGTTCCCTGTGCAATGCAACATCCATTATTTAGATGAGATTGTCACTGTACTGATTATTATTACAGTTTGGCTCCCTTTTTAATATTTGACATGAAGGCTACCTCAACTCGAGGCCCCTCCAGCCCACTCCATTACAGTTAATTATTTAATTGATATTTACCATTTTCAATAGAGCAATTAAGGAGTTCGTTGTATCAAAGTACTGCAATGGATCAGACAGGTAGAGTTGCAAGTAGCCCTTGTTCACACTGTGTACCCTACATATTTATGGGATCACAACCTAAAGTTTTTATTACTGCAGCTAATGATGACTGCCAACTGAAAAGTATGTATTGTATTGTAACAGTGCTGTCTGTAGCCAAAGATGTGAACTAACTTAGGAGTAGTTACATCATAATTGATTATTATTATTGATTAAAAAACAGTTTATTGGAGGATGCCAAGAACAAACAAAACTGATATACAAATTATAATGGGCTAATAAAGCCCTCCATGAATATTGTAGTTCTTCTTGTAATTCAATAGAAAATATACTCGAGAGAACAGGGCAGCTAGCAGTGTTTTTGGCTTGTATACAGGCTGGATTCAAGGGAAATCAATGTAACCAAACAAGAGGGCTTTGCAGCTTAGAATCATCTTTGTACAAATACACCCACATGCACATTTTTATTCAGACCTGTACAGGTGCCAAAAATATTGGTGGAAATGCTTCTCTAAACAAAGACAACGTTAATATTAAATCACTCAAATTCTTGTTTTTAATTTGTTTTCACAAAAAAAGCTGTTACAGTATAATGGTGTTAAAAACCAAAAATAAGTCTAGAAGCAATCAACAAAACAAGTCACCACGTGTCAAATTGTGCAGTGTATCTTATCTCTATATAGTTCCTATGTTTTTCAAAACATGTATTCCAGTGACTCACAAGTTTCCTGATATTTCTTAAGATCCTTTAGATTGTTTTGGTTGCAGTGTAAGTCATACTTGCCCTGCTTGTTGTCATACTGTACAGCACAGAACTTGCCTTCTTTCACACGGTCAAAGATCTGAAAAGTACTTGGGACAAGCTCTGAACTACTTGGAGGATGTTTAGTTGTATGCAAAGAATTGCTGCACAAGTGTTAGTCTTTTTGGTCTCAAAGCATGAACTAACATCTATATGTACAGTATAATAATACCAAAGTAGAATACTTAATATGCATTCCTTTTAAGAATTCTAGCATAATAAAGACCTAGAATGCTCCCTTGAATCCAATCTGTCAATCACATCTTGTTCAGTTTAAGGGATTATAAAAACTTATAAATTAAACTCTTTATTTAATTTGGTCATTTAAATGACATATTTTTACAAAATAAATGTGGCATCAAAAGATTTCTCACTTTTGTTTCCAGATCATATGATACTAATGCTTCTTATGGTTTGCACATTTTTATTTATCTGTCAAACAATAAAAATTGTTTAAAATTTCATTCAGAATCTTAGCAAATCTTTACGTGTATAATTTACAGTGCTTCTAGTAGATACACCTTCCTAAAATATTCATCCTAATTTGCTGCTTTGATCCTAAACATTATGAAGTGCACAGATAGATTTCTCAGGGTTATATACTAGTAAATAAGCACTGGCTTTTTATTGGTTTTAATATAATTTTGAATACAGACAAACTTATTGTGCTTCAGTTTTTGATGTTGTATTTCCAGGTGACATGGAGTGCTCCACTAATTTCAAATGGGGAAATCCTTCGCTATGAAATACGCCTGCCAGATCCTCGTATCTCTATCACAAACATCTCAGAGTTGAATTATACTGTTACTAAACTGATTCCATATAGTAACTACACAGTTACCATTTTGGCTTGCTCTGGTGGTGGTGGTCACTCAGGAGGGTGCACAGAGAGCTTACCTACCTTTGTGACTACATTACCCACAATTCCACAGGGCCTTCACCCCCTGTCAGTTATTGCTGTTAGTGAGTCATTTCTTGCTATTTCCTGGCAATCACCATCAAGACCTAATGGACCAAATCTGAGGTAAGCCCAGCTACTTGTTTCACTGACACTAAAATACAAATGTCTCTAACTGGATGGTTTTCATGATTCGCTATAATTGGCAACTAATTGCATTAGAATGAACCACTTTTTTGAAGGTGTTCAAAATGTGAAAAAAGTATGAAAGTAAAGTATTAAATTAACAAATAACTATTGTTGAAAATTACAGTAAAGTAGAATAATACTGTAATGCTTAATGAAATTCAAAACAATGTCCATCATTTGTGACCATTTTTCACATTCACCCTACTTATCAATTACATATCATCCAGGTTTAAACAGATTCTTCAAGTAATATTGATTGCATTCCCAAAAAACAGCCAAACATACTGTGTAAACAGCTGATTAGTATTTATTTTGATTACAAATACCCTTTACAAATTCAAGCAGACACAAACTGACACCCACTATTTCAAAAAGATGTTTATCCAATTTACAGTAGTAAGCATAAGAAACATTGTTTATTTAAATTAAATTCTTTAGTAATTTGGAGATGGCATGGTGGCACGGTGGTTAACTTTGCTACCTTGCTGTAGTGGAGCCCTGGGTTCAATTCCTTGAGTGCAGCCTATGTGGAGTTTGTACTGTATGCTCTCTCCATGTTCTCCTGGGTTTCCCTCTGGGTGTTCTGATTTCCTCCCACAACCCATAGAACCTGGTGAGATTGTGTGCATGTTTGTGTGTGTGTACCCTGTGATAGACTGGTACCCTGCCGTCTGTCCATATTTTCTGGGATAGGCTCCGTCTCCCCCGCAACCATGTATTGGATAAAGCAGTTAAAAATTGATTTAGTCATTTGGATATGTCTCTTCATAACTAACTTATTGCTAAACCATCCTAGCTACTGTAATTTATGGTACAGTACATGATGTGAACATCCCTCTTTCTTCAAAGATATTGTAGAAATTAGATCAATCTTTGACATTGTAGAAATAAGAATCCTCCCATCTTCATCTGCGTTAAAATGTGTTTTTTACTTCATTTGTTAAAAGTTTACATTTCAATTTTTTATATTGAATAAAAGTTGATTATGTGTATGAATTCTTCATATTTCTAATTATCTGAGGTAGATTCCTGGTAGACCAAAACCACCGCATTTTTCGCTTATAATGTTCATGGTGGAACATTTTCTTAGACAAATACAAAGCTGCATTAACATTTATGCTTTTAATAAACTCATGTTGTCTACAAAAGGTTGCATAATACTTTTAAATAAATACAGAATGTACCATGTAATCTATAGTCTGCAATAACCTGCTCAGTGATCTGAAGATCTACAGATACATGCACAGGGTAATGGTTATTACAGTGTGTTTACCGTAAATCTGATCTAGCTTCGTAATTATTTAAACTCAACAGCTCTGATCCATAAGAACACCAGTTCAATATTTACAATGTGCATGAGAAGAAAAAATTGTGAATGTCATCACCGAAGGACATCACCAGAATTATTTTGTCTAAAATAATTTCAGTCAAAACCAAATACAGTAAGTCAGGATTGTCATTTCAGGCACTGTACCATATATGTAGCCACATGTAGCCATATATTTGCAATATCAATCAGATAACGCAAGGTAAAGAATTTGAGTTATGTGAGCAAAGAGTACATCAAAGGTTGTGAGGCTCGGTCATTGACGTTTTTACATACAGTTAGTCATTCCAGCCAAAGACATTTTTTTTTATATTCACTTCATTACATTGACTCCTCTTGTCAAATGTTCAGAATTTCAGTATTAGGCATACATTGAATTATACACAAACATATTTGTGATCTCTTCATAAGCTTTTTTGTTGAATTATCTGAACTGCTGAATACATACAAATCATCTTATTTAACTACATACTGTATTGCTTGCTCCGGTTGTCTGTACTGTATTTCGTGCAACTTTCAGAATTATGTTGTATCACAATGTACAACCACTTTTCAGCTACTCAGTATTGCACACCGCACATGCTTGAAGGCTTGAAATCATCATCATCATAAATTATATAGTGCTTTTCTGGACATTCCACTCAAAGCACTTTACAGGTAATGGGGACTTACCTGTCCCCTCCACCACCACCAATGTGCAGCATCCACCTAGATGAAACATGGAATGAAATATGGAATTCTTTTCTCAAACACCTTTTAATGCAAAGACTCTCAGTAGTATGACAGCAGTCTCTTCTCAAGAATTAGTAACCCCACTCCACAGGGTGGACCATCATCTCCATCCAGTCACACATTGATGAATGGTACACACATGCAAGGATAGAAAGCAGAGAATACCTAACATACTATACTACAGGTAGTAATCATTATAAATTGCACAATTTCAGATTTCATGGTATACCAAAATGCATACAGTATACTAATTCTAGTCATCATCATTATCCTCCAAATCCACTAAGTTCCAATTCCAGTTGCTCTAAGACTTACTGAAGCGTTGTACCTTAAAATGATCTGAAATCTAAATTCTGTCTTTCGGTTGGTTTAGTAATGTTATTGCATTGGTAAGTAACAACATCAGATAGTGTAAAAAACTTGTATTTATTACATAGCCATATAAAATTCTATTCAATAACATAACTAAATATTCTGTTAAATAGCTCTCAAAACATACAGTATGCAAATAATTGCACCCTTAATACATCTGTGACAGAGAGGGTCAGAAGTAATTACCATCTTGAAACGTCTGTGGTCTTGCATAGGCTCATTGTTCAAGTACTGTACAAAGTAGATCTGTTGATGAGCGAGATTCCTAAAAGAGGAAACATACTAATACTAACTACAGTAACTCAGTAACTCCAGATATACTGCCAAACACTTTAATCAGTTCTTTATATTTGTTTTTGTGCAGATCAGCAGTCTGCAGTAAATACTCTTTTCGCAGTTGACTTGCTATGGGAAATTGTCCTGTCATTTATTAAGTCTGTTAGGAAATGCATGGATCTTGGGATGGTTGATTTTTCCCAGGAGAATATTAGGCAGAAAAATTTCACATAGCAGCATGCCAGTATTCCAGGTTTGCTTTCTTACTTTTTTACTATCATTCATCAGTGCCAATCTATCATTGTCTTTTTGTGATTTAAAAAGATTTTTATTGTCTTTTGAAATCCAATGGTGAAATTGCTGGTTTTGAAAAATACCTTACTTCCATTAATGTACAGTCCTTCTGTACCAATTTGTTTTTAATTTTAAAGATAATTGTTTTTTGTAGAATTAATCACAGTTACTTTATTGATTACCTAATAAAAATCTGGAGTACCTACAGGGGAGCCTGGAGGGTAATGATTGAGCTACAGGTTAGGAACCCCAAAAACACGTGGTCAAAAATACTGTAGGCATTAATTATCAACAATGTTACCAAGTGAACATCCTTAGAAGTCAATAGGTTGATAGGTAGGAGGATGAGAAGCAGTAAGTTGAAAGTACCATTACATAAACGTTCTGAAATGTTGTGTCGAAAAAGAGGTTTACTTTTTTCCCAAATTCTGTTGAGTTTGCTATTATAGGGCATACTTGTCAAGAAAGTGTCATAAATCCTAAAGTTTTATTGGCTAGATTAATATCTCCTTAATTGAGTACCAAAAACCTAACTAACTTGCATTTTATCCATCTTTATTGGGTCACCAACTGAAAGCCTAATTGTAGTATTTAAAATGAAATAAGGACAAAACAAAACTTTAATGTTGTTAACTGATTCCCCTCCAAATAATAACATGGAACATGGAAAGTAAATTATTAACACAAGTAAGTATATTAATTATTAGAATGCATATTCAAACATACACTGTGGGCATAAATAACATCTGCTTTGATTTTATTAAGGAGAATAAGCAAATAAACAAATTAACAAATTTGCTAAAGGCTAGAGGAGGTCCTAGTACCTAAGTAATAGAAGCCCAAGAAAATTGACTGAATAGTGAATTATTTTGGCTGTGTTGTTAAAAGGTCTGAGAAATAACTTTGACCAATTTATCTTATATCCAGTGATATCTAATTTATCAAATGCTCCTAATGTTTTATTAATATTAATATAATATATGGGGGCCTGATGTAAAGCCATCATACTGAAAAATTAAATCTGGTTAGCATGATGAAAAATATGTGTTGTTCTCTGTATAGCAAAGGGAGAAATGCTGGCATGTTGTTTAATAGCTTGTGGTTCTAATAAGATTACAAGCAATAATATAACAATGGGCACTCTTGTCGAATACCCCATAAAACAGAAGGTATCATTGTCCAAGTGTGAATAAATGTTGTGTAGGTGTTTAAAGTATTAATAATATTAATAAATGACCAACACCAGACTGTTTCTGAATAACCCAGATATGTTGTTTCTTTTCTGCATCTAACCATATTATTGTAGTACATCTACATATGTGAATGACTGCACTTTTCAAATGTTCTGTATTATGTTCATCTTAGTTTTTTTATCCTTTTTAAATTCTATGAGTTCTTTAAAAAGTAATGCATATTCCTAATCCCAGGTGAAGTTTTCATTTTTTTCAATTTTTTGATTGTTAGACTTATTTTGTTATCAATCTGGGAAAAACAGAGAATCTTAACTAATAAAAATGTTTTGCAATGTAGACCCAATGCTTTTGTTTTCAAGTAATTGAGATGGTACATTTAAGAAACAAAGAATACGTATCTCTTGAGGAATAATGCCATCTAAGAGAACCTCTTGTAACTTCTCGTTATTGCATTTATGAGGATACATACCATTGCTTTTCTTCTGTTTCAGAACTGATTAGGCCATAAAATAAAGGCCTATTCTCAAGAAAGATCATTAAAATTCATGACTGCTTATGTGTGCTGTGTTTATTTAACAGGGCTTATAAACCGTACATTAAGCTGAGCCGTTTTGATTATGGAAAAATTAGCATTAAAGTTGGGGGGGGGGAACATGGACCCAGCAATAGAGGTGAGAAAAACAGCAAGAGAATTGTCACAAAGAAGAGCTCTGATAATCCATGTGCTTCATCCTGCCCACAGATATGAACTATTGAGACGAAAAATCTACCAACCATTGGCCTCCCATCCCCCTGAAGATTTGAATCTGTGGTACAATATTTACGCAGGAGCCAAATTGTTTTATGAAGATAAAGGCCTTAGCAGGTGAGATTACAAAAATTAGCTTTAAAACAAACTGTGGTGGTGTGTACCAATCTGTTTTGTGCACTGATGCCATCTTTTAATACTGTTTAAAGATATATTAAGCAAATATTCTGGAATCAAATTGTTTCCTGCTAATCTTTTGTAGGCAATTGTCATATTTCTTCACATGCAGAAAGGCTGTTTTCAGGCCTTTAGAACTTCAGACTTTTGTACTTTAG